>NC_041009.1:33259061-33561946 GCF_004193775.1 Glycine soja | reverse complement strand
CGAGACAAAGAAAAAGAAAAATGAAAACCTATCATTATTCATTCCAATAAAATTCTTTCAGTAACTAAGAAGCAAAAATAAAAATACTTTAAGTAATTTTTACCTCACTTCAATTCAATTTATGTTGCACTCATTTTTTTCCATTCGTTCTTGTTCTTTTGCTCCTCTATGTGGCCTGAATGAAAACTATTTGGTTGTTGCCCTTGGGCTTAGCAACATCTGAGGAAGTTGTGTCACTTGCACACCTGAACTGCGTGTTTTGCGGTGCCTGAACCTTGCATTTCATGCTGCCACCTCTGTGGATTCCGTGTGGTAGGCGAAGCTACCTCACAACTACCAAGATCTACATGATTTAATGCCTCTCGAGCGGTACCAAGATCTAACCACTTCGCAATCGATGAAGACGAGCACAAAATTCATGTGATCGAGGATGATAAAGATGATGTGGGTGTAGATGTTGTTAAGGACGACACTGACGAAGGGCATGGTGAAGTGGATCTCGTTCACGCATAAATACTAGGAGCGCGACGAAGACGACGTGGCCGCAATGGATGCCAAGGAAGGAGATGGTAGAGGCTGGTGTCATTGTAGATTTGGAAGGGTTATGTGATAAGGTTTCTAAGATTGGTGTTAAGTATAAGGGTGATATGGACATTCTGCTCAAAATTTAACACTGTTAATAACGGTGATGGTTTAGGGGAGGCAAAAGAAATGCATTTTAACAAAGGGGGTGCGAGTATAATAAGTCTTAAGTATAAGAAAGGTATGTGTAATTTGCTCTTTTGATTATCATTCCAGAAACTTCTTATCTCTCTTTTTGTTTTAGTGTTTTACTTAATGGGCTTTTGATATAGTGATTCTTTCAAGTTTCTCGAGAATCTTAGGTTGAGAATCTTAAACTCTTACATTTGGTATGCATATTTTAAATATCATTTTCAAGAATCTAACATCCTATGAATCAATTTTTAATTGAGTTTCTCACTAAACATTGCCATGGGAGGGGTGATAAATTGATAATACAATTTTCGTGAGTTAAAAAAATATTTTACTATGATAAAAATAATTAAAGTATTCTATGTTACTCTTATTAGATCATTTAATTTAATTTGATAAATATTTAAAAAATTTGATAAAAATATCATGTTAATATTTGATTCCAAAAAATCTTATGTAAATATTTTTAGAATTATTATAATTTATATTGATAAATATCGTTTAATAATAATAATAATAATAATAATAATAATAATAATAGAGTTCTTTCATATGTTTTACATTATTATGTTTTTATTCTCATAATTCAGACCAAAAGAATAATAAATATTCATCATTATAATAATTATAAAATAACTATAAACTACGGAATAATAATATAGTTATTACTATTAAAAATAAGGTCTAATTGTAATTTGTATCCCAACTTTTAATTTTTTGATAAATTTTATCCTAGCAAATTAAGTTATTGCATTTTATTCCAATTTTTTCTATCATTTTATTCATAACATAATTACGCTTTTTATCTTAATTTTATATTTTGACAAAGTTTGCACCCAATATTTTTTAATTTTTGGCGAATTTTATTGCTAAATTTTTATTTATTTAAAAAATTTATCCTCAATTTTTTGTACTTATTAATAGATAAATGATCAGAATAAAATTCACCAAATTAATTTATCCAGGGTAAAATTCACCAAAAATTTAAAAGTTAAAAATAAAAAAAATGCAATTAAGTCTAAAATATAATTCTTCCTAAATTTTTATAGAATAAAAAAAAACTAACAACATGTGAAAAGTAGCATGTAATAATTTTTTTTACACCTAGAATGGTAACATAAAAGAAACTAGTTCCCTAAAAAATATGAAAAACTTAGTAACAGATTAATTAATATAAAAACATAACCAGACAAATTTAGGTTCTGTTTGGGGGTAGTTTTTGATTTGAAGTTTTAAAATTTCTTAAAATTAAAACTAGTTTATGTTTCTAATTTGTAGTTTTAAATTTTCTTGGTTTCCAATTTTTAAAATGTGTTGACAATTTTGTCATTATCACGGAAACAGAAAATACAATAAGGTAAAAATAAAAAAGTAAAAGAAATAAAAAAGAAAACCGTGTATATAAAAGAAGATCGACGCGGGGTGGAGGACGGTGAAGTCTGGAAAGACCCACGTGCCGGTTCTTCAATCTTCTAGAGAGAGAGAGAGAGAGAGAGAGAGAGATGGCGTTGAATCCTCAACTGTTTCCAAATGGAATGCCCGTTCCTTTCGTGAACGAGATGTTTGTGTTGGCCAGAGACGGCGTCGAATTCGAGGTCGATAAGATTCCTGCCTCTGGGTCAGTTACCAATTTTTTTCCCCTCTTCTTTCTATAGGATTGATTCTGTTCAATTTTTCAACGAAAAAAAAGAGAGAAGAAAAAGAATATTTGGGGTTGTTATTCATACGATAGCAGAGACAATTGTTGGTTAATTTCAAGATAGCGAGAAGTTGAAAAGAAATTATTAGAGCAACAAACAAACATGTGATTATAAAAAGATTGATATAAAACTAACAATAACTTGAGACTCTACTTTTTATATGCTTATATATATGCTGGGTCAAATTAGGGGGTCTTCTGCTAACTGTGTATTTGGAACATTTGAAAATTGCTTATTTATTTGTAGTTGATTGAGGTCTATATGAAATGTTTTTTTTTTATTTTTTTTTTCATTTGGTATCAAACAACTCTTGTTTGGCACTTTCTAGTTTTTTTTTTTTTTTAACCATGGTTTGGTACCAAGTTTTCAGCCGTGACAAATCTTCATCGAGGAGCTTGAGCTCACACAAGGTAAGTATTCTCCTCCCAACACGATTTAATTCATATCTAAGGTTCAACCAGTTTTGAACTTGAACCACTTGATTAAGAGACACAAGCCATTACCACTTGTGTCAATAGTTGTTGGTTGACATTTTCTAGTTTAAATCAATGTTTAAGTTGTTCCCTTTGTCTGAATTATATATTTCTTCTGTGTTAGTGTTTAATTCCTCTATTTATTTCGGTCAGGTGTATAGAACTATGTATGATATAATGATGATTTTGTTGTTAACTTTTGTCAGCAATCATGGGGGTAATCTCAAAACAAAGGGAATCGTGTATTTGTCGAATATTCGGATGGTCTTCGTTGCTAAAAGTCCAGTTGGACACTTCACTGCTTTTGATATGCCTTTGGTATGTGTTACACCTTTCATTGTTTTGAATTGCTAATGCTATGCTAGCAGGCTATGAAGCACGGACACCTCTTTTGTTTGCTGTGTCGGACTCATTTTTGACACTGACACTTTTCTGAGACTTGTCCAACACTCCTTATTAGGTGTCGAATTTAAAAATTATTTTTGTTGGCTCGAACACTTAAGTTGTCACCTTTACACAATTCATACACTTGAAAAAACATGGAAGGTTGGTTTAAAAATATGAATATTCCATCCATTTAAATATTTTTATATGTTACTCATATTTCGTTTCATTAGAGTCTCTATGTTTGTGTGTGTATGCGGTGTTCCCGTGTCCTAGATTTTAGACATTAGCTTGTCAAGGCGTTCGTGTCTGGTGTTCGTGCTTCATAGCTAGCAGTTTTAAGTTTGCTGTTTTTCCTGTTTTACGTGAAGAGTTTTTTTGGTTACTTCTTCAACTGCCCTTCTTGTTATGCTAAGACAATTTAATGGACCCCTTTCGTGTTGGCTTTGTGGATGAATCTATATCGATCTTTGTCTAGCAGAACCACTGCACCGAATATTGTTAGGTTTGTATTTTTCTGTGTCGAGTCTTTGTCATATCTTCTGTTATGACTTGTGTGAATGCTGAGGGTTGAATTTTAGGCCTTTTGGTTCTTGGCAAATAGTCATTATCATTGCTTGGCTTTATGCCTTGGGCTAAGTGCTAACTCCTTACAACTAAGCATGCTATCGACTTAATTTATTATGTTAGTTTTTGTTATGTTAGTCTGTCAGATTGGTTGGAGCATGATGCATGATAGTTATTAAGTTTGAAAATAACATTATGTATGCAAATAATTGTTATTCTTAATTTCTTTGTCGAAGTTAATGTATGTTAGTATGGGTGACAGGGGAACATAATTGTGTCTCACGTCCTTCAAATGGCTACATAATTAATGTATGTTAGGATAGGCGACACGGGAACATAATCGTGTCTCCCTTCCTTCAAGTGGCTACATAATTAAGAAGTTATTAGCTATCAGCTACGTGCTGTAGTTGTGAGCTTGTTCTTTTGTGCCACTTTCTTGCCATTGTATTTTGGATAAAGGGGGGTAAACACCATTAAGTGCTACTGCTTATTCAATAAGTCTTATTCATAGAACCTAATTAGAGCTTACGGGATTCATAAGCTCAAATAAGTTCACAAGTTTTCTTCCAAACACCCTCAAAATACAATGGCATAAAGTTTGTTCATAAGCTCAAATAAGTCTACACTTTCATGACATTTGATTGTGTCTCGATTTGATTTAATTGGAAAAGTGATGTTTCCACTTAGAATCAAACTTCAGAAGAGTCAATCTGACTTTTGAAGGGAATAAGATGAGAAAAAGCTGTACTTAATTGGGGTTAAAATGTAATATATATTATTTATTGGTTTTGGTTTTTTGGATTGAGAAACATATATTAATTATAAAACCATGCTCTATATATGTCATTTTTATCGTACTGATCCTTAGTTCTTCATTAATTATGCAGCTTTACATCCATGGTGAAAAGTTTAACCAGCCAATATTTCACTGCAACAATCTCTCTGGACATGTTGAACCTGTAAGTAAAATAATGTATTCTTTGTTACCTGGCCCCTTATATCAAAATTATGGGTCCTAAACCCTGAACTTTTTAAATTGCAATAGGTGGTCCCAAATGACCAACACAGAGCTCTTTACTCAACACACTCATTTAAGATCTTATTCAAAGAGGGAGGCTGTGGAACCTTCATTCCCCTTTTCTTCAATTTGATTACTTCAGTGAGGCAGTATAATCAACACACTAATATGCAGACACAAAATTATGTGGATCCTTTGCAGGCATCTCAGACTCCAGTTGATGAGATGATGAGACATGCGTAAGTGAATGTGCTTTAAATTTTTTAGTCATGTTTGTAGAGTTAAGACTATGTGATATATAACCCTAAAACTGTATATTTATGATTGAAAACATCATGCTGGTATGTTATTTAGCTGTACTCCCTCTGGTCTCGATTATAAGGAAAAAAAATTAACTTAACACTAATTGATATCAAGAATAAAAAGGAATATAAAATTTCAATTAAATGAATGATAGTTTGGAGATGGTCTGATTAGTTAGTTTGAAGAGTAGATTGAATGATTTATAATCCAAAAGCTGTAATATTTATGACTGAAAGCGTTATGCAGGTATGTTGATCCTAATGATCCAACAAAAATATTTCTGCAACAACCCAATTCTGATTCTCAGCTTAGGCGTCGAACATATCAGCCACAGGCAGATGGAGGCCATGTCTGAGTCTGAAATTTCACTCTCCTCACTTTCATCGTACTATATATGGGAATTGTGCATTAATACATCAAAATAAATAAAAATCTTATGAGACTGTTTGGATCTATGTTTATAGAATTTATTTTAGATCAATGTGATTATATAAAATTTGATTATGAAGTAATGTAATTTTTTTTTTGTTTGGATAAGAGATTGAAGTGATTTTTAAGAAAATGTTGGTTGGATTTTTTGTTGACATTGAAGCTTCTTATAAAAGTCATGATCATTGTATTATTAGAAAAAGTAATCAAAGCTGAATTGAACACAGATGAGAGTATGTAATAATTATTAACGATATGAAGCAAATTGCTATATATACAGAGGGTTATGCATCACGACTAAACTGAATAGGCCAATGCATGAGATGTATACCTAGTTTTGACATTTGGAATTGTACTGAAGGGTTACATTATTTCCCCTAACCCCTCGGCGATAAATATATAGTTTAAAACATACCAATACATGAGGGTAAAATAATCAATATTGTTTTTCAAATAAACAAAAAACAGTTTAGAGAGTGTACTTATAACATCGGTTTTGGTCAAAATCGATGTCGTAAGCACATTTAACATTGATTTTACCAAAAATCGATGTTGTAAATGCATTTTTTACATCAACCGATGTAGAAAGCGTTTCAAAATACACAATTCAACATCGATTTTTTAAGAATTGATGTTATGCACCTTGCAACATTAGTTTTGATCAAAATTGATGTTATTTTTTGCAGTTTTTGTTTTTTTTTTTATATATTTCTTATTATACGACATCGGTTTTGGTAATAACCGATGTCGTGTAGTACATGTTAACATCGATTTTTTAAAAATCGATGTTAACGTTGTTAACATCGGTAGTGTTAACATCGGTTAAAAATCAATGTTGAAAGTCGAAAACAATCGATGTTGAAAGTCTATTTTTTAGTAGTAATTGTAACATAATCAGTTTGAAGAGTTAGGATGTGTCATGACCTTGTAACATTGGCTTACCGCTTAATTTTAATAAATTAATTTTAAAAATATATTTGTTCTTTATATGTGACCCATTATAAAAATTAAGTTAGTTATGGTCATTGCCCCATTGATAAAAAAAATTATTGAATTATATATATATATATATTTGTTGAGGGACACACAATTAAAGTTATTACTTGAAGACTTAAATATGTTCTTGATCCTTGTTATATACTCTTTTTTTTACATTTGGTCTCTAATAAATTTTTTCTTTGAATCGAGTCTCTAATATTTGAAAACTTTTGTTTGAGGTCTCTTCTGTTAGTTGGAATTCGTTATTTGCTTGCGTGATCGTTAATTGGCTACACAGGCATGCCACGTGTGATTTTTGTCTGACGGATATTACACATGTGACTTTTTTCAAAAAAAAATTTCAAAAGCAAAAATGGCGTCGTTTTGCATAATCTTTTTTTCACCTTCACCACCATGACCTTCAACCTGGTCCTCCTAATGGCCATGGTTGCCACCAACATCCTCTTCCTCTACCACCTCTCCTCCACCCTCCAATCACCCAAACAACTGTCATCGGTCCTGACCAACTCCTTCACAAGCTCCACATCATACACGCCTCCATCAACCACCTCACGTGCCTCCAGAACACCAACAACCCAATCAAAAAATCCACCTTTTTTGTTTATTTTTTCTTATTTGCCCTTTTCCTCTTCTTCTACCTTTCTCTTCCCTTTCATTCCATCTCACCACCATTGTCTCTCCACCACACATGCAACCACACAACATTGCCATCTCCTCCACGAAGGCCTTCGCATCTCCAACCACATCATGTGTCCAGTCGCCATAACGAAGCCACCACAATGGATTCCAACATCTCACAATGGTGACGCGAAGTTTGAGAGATCACAATCGTGCACCAGTCGCCACTACGAAGCCACCACCACGGACCCCAACATCTCCAACAGTCAGGGGGGTGGGGGTGGCATGAAGTTGAAGAGATCGCATGCACAACTTTGTGTGCATAGATCTGTCCATAGATCTATGAAAAATGTGATGGTTGTCGGCTAGAAGAAGAACGCGACAGAGGGTGTTCACCTTCAAAATGCAAGTGCAACAACGGAGGGCCATCATCGACCTTTGAAACTTTTCTTGATTTGATTTTCTTGATCTGGGTTTGTTTTTCTAGATCTAGGTTTAAGGTTATTTACACCCCTGCAAACCCTCAGTCCCAACACTCTTCCCTCGAATCCAAAACCGAATCAGGATCCGAGATTGAATCTAAACCCAAATGCGCCTTGCTGAGAACAACAACAACACCCCGTCACTGACCCCAAACACGTCAAGAAGAAAGCCACCAAATCTTCTTCTGTTGCCAACTCTGCCGTGACTGTTGCTTCCGACGAGATGGAAGAGGACGGAGGGTCTAGGGTTTTGGTGGGGGTTCAAGTGAGTTGGTACACGTGGCACTGCACATGTAATCCCAATCAGACAAAATCACATGTGGTATGCCTGTGTGGCTAGTTAACAGCCACGTAACCAGATAACGAATTTCAACTAATGATAGAGACTTCGGACAAATGTTTTCAAATATTAGGGACCCATCACGAAGCAAAAATGTATTAGGGACCAAATGACAAAAACAAATATATATTAGGGACCAAAAACATATTTAAGCCTTACTTGAATATATTGACAATAATAAAAATGTGAAGACACAAATGAGATTGCATCCATTAAATTTTGAAGTCAACCAACTCATGCATTGCTAATATATTTATATGTGTATGTGTGCTTGCATGTGTCTATGCGTGCGGGCATATGATCAAGTCATTACAAGTCTAATTTTAAAAGAATTAAAAATTGAAATATTCATTTCAAATTAATTTCACTATTTCATTCCTATATAGGTTTAATTATTGTTTTAGCCTCTGAATTTGGGTGTGTGATGTTTTTAGTCCCTAGAATTTAAAAATATTTTTTAGTTCCAAAATTTTGACAAATTATTTCTTTAGTCTGACATAATAAAGTGACACTTTATGACAGCTTTAACACTTTGTGACAGAAATAAAAATGAATATATGATAACTAAAAATGTGCACCACTATATATTAATTACCCCAAAAGTTGTCAACCAATTAAAAAATGAACTAGTATTATGATTTAGTTTGGAAAATCAATCCATTTTTTTTACCAAATTGGTTTTAACGACTTTTAAAATAAGTATAAAAATTGATCTTTGGTATCAAAATTAGTTTAAATCAAACTTAATTAGTGTTTAGGATATTTGGGGTGTGTTTTTTTTTAATCCCTAAAATTTTAGCTGCCATAAATTAATTTTATTTTTAAATCGTTTGAATTAGCATTTCAAAACTAGCACAAGGTGCTAAAAAAAACCCACTACAAAATATTAAAAACCACCATAAAGCCTCAATTTATTTTTAAACTATCATAAATCCTCAATTTATTTTTAAAAATAAACTTAATTAGTGTTTTAGGGTATTTGGGGTGTATTTTTTTTAGTCCCTAAAATTTTAGATACCATAAATTAATTTTATTTTTAAACCATTTGAATTAGCATTTCAAAACGAGCACAAGGTGCTAAAAAGACCGCTACAAAATGTTAAAAACCATTATAAAGCTTCAATTTATTATGTCAAGGACTAAAAAAAACTTGTCAAAATCAGGGACTAAAAAAAATATTTTTAAATTTTAAGGATTAAAAAAAATACATCCTACAAATTCAAGGATTAAAACAGTAATTAAGTCTATTTTATAAAACTGGAAGTGAATTGTCAAGGTGGATAACATATGACTTATATCAAATTGTTGCAATAAAAAATATTAACAAGTGATTATCTCTTTCTAGGTTAGATCGGTTAACATTTTTTCTTATTTATTTTATATTTTATATTTATAATTTATATTGAATACATTAACTATTTTATCCATTGATTGTGAAATATTATAATTACTTGATTATAAAACATTGTTAGTTTTTTTTTTTTCAGATAAAAAAATTAGTAGATTAATATAAAAATTAATAAATAATATTTTATTGTCTTTTTTTTTTCTTATAATTTTTTTGTTATGTTCCAATATTTCTTGACACGGCCCTTGAGAAGAACAAAGAGAAGTAAGAGTGTAAATAGAAACTCAAAATAATAATGAAGATAAAGCTGTAGAGTTTAATCTTTGAAGTCAGTATTCAAAAGGAAGATAAAGGAGATTCAAGACGTTACACAAACCTTTCTATCCATTTCTTATGATTGAATTAAAATTTTAGGCTAAATCGAACTTAAGAGGGATTGCATTATAATTGATTTTCCTTGTATGCTTGCATTAAGATTACTACTACCTTGGTTTTCTTATGTTGACTTGATAAATTTATGAGGCAAGAAGCGCTATTTGTTGCTTTGAGCAAACCATCTCAGATTCTCTGTTAATGCATCCATTGGATTAAATCACGTGTGAGAAGCAAGATTGCTCGATGAGCAAAGGATTAAGCGCTTTCTTATCTAAGGACCAATTCAAATATAACAATATTCAAACGTGAAGAATTTAGCAAGACAACCCACAAAATTTATGTACAACTAAATGGAATTTACTAAATAGTTCAAACTTCAAATTTAGTAAGAACTTTTTTTATATATATATTAAAGGAAGAAAACTTTAGAAGCCTATAAGAACTCAAATAGCTACGCTACTATAAAAAGGCAACGACTGAATAATTTTTTGGCACGCGACCAACTCATAGGATTTCTTTAAGCACAAGCCTTCCAGAAGGTACATGAGCGAAGCGCATATATAGTATGCCTTTGAATTACCAAATACCAATACCCCAATAAATGATCACTGGCATGCAAACAATAACCACAAATTAATTTTAAGCGCAAGCACAATAACTGATCAAAGATATACAAGGGTTTGCTAACGAACCATATAGGGTACTGGCCTTTTTTTTTTTCCCTTTCCCCCTTCCTCCCCATCTACAAAGATTAATCTTGTCATTACCCCCACCCCCACAAAATAAAAATGAAAAACAACCTGAACCATTAGATTGGGCCCTGCTAGTCTATCCTTGCATAATCTTTTCTTGTGCCGGATGTTGGAGGCATGCTTGAGACAGGAGGATTCATTCTTCGCCCTACAATATGTACCAGCCAAGTTAGATTGATATAGATGCATCATATTAGGCTATTTTTTTATAAAAAAAGAATTGTAAAAATGATGTTCATTCCATTAGATAAAAGCAGAACTCAATGGGTATAGCTAGTTGGCAACACACTGAGTTTGGGGGGTTAGGACATGGGTTCGATCCCCACCGAATACACTCTAGGGGAGGAGTGAGGAGTTTTAAGTGTGATTAAATCCTGAACCAAGTGATTACAGTTGTTGTTGATAAAAAAAATCAATAAAAGCTGAAAACAGAAGGGGATTGTTGATCTGACATAATCACAAGAGATGACCATAATCAACTTGGGGGCTTGAAGCAGTTTTGGGCTAAAGAATTTTAAGTTAAAGACTTGGGACTGCTCAAGTACTTCCTTGGGATGGTAGTAGCTCGAACAAAGGATGAAATCTTTGTCTCAAAGGAACTACACCCTGGACCTAATTCAAGATACTGAGATGCTTTGGTGCAAGGACGCCAAAAATCCCATAGAACAAATATAACAGAACGACTTTGCAGATGAAAGGTCTCCAGCTGATAAAACCAGAAAATTAATCTACGCCTGCCATAAGTATGGCAAGTCGCCATTTGTCAAACCCCACAGATACTCATGAAAAGTTGTGAATAGGATCCTATAATACCTTAAAGGTGCACTGACAGGGGTCTTTTCTTTGAAAGAAACTCAAACAAAGGCATTTAAGTATTTACAGACTCAGATTGGGCAGGTTGTGCATCCGAGAAAATCTACTACTATATATTGCCCTTTTGTGTGGGGAACATGGTTACTTGGAGAAGTAAGAAGGAATCCATGGTGGCCAAGAGTAGAGTAGAAGCCAAACAAACTAAGAGCTATAACTCATGGTGAAGGAATTTGGCTGAAAAGAATGTTACAAGAACTCAGAATTCCCACCAACTATACAATGAATATACTTTGTGACAAATTCGGCAGCAATAAGTATGGCTAAGAGTCTGGTTCACTGTGATAGAACAGAACATGTGGAAATTGACTGACACTTAATTAAGGAGAAGATTGACCATGGCCTTGTAAGTGTTACCCATGTGTCATCATGCAACCAATCAGCAGACATCCTAACTAGAGCTCTTCCAAGATGCACATAAGATATTAGATCCAATCTTGGGATGATAGTATCTATCACCCAAATTGAGGGGGAGCGTGAATGATTGTTGCAATCAAACAGAATCATGTGATTCTTATATCTCTATTTATTTACCCTCATAGTATTGGTTCCATAAATGAGAAATACAATTCAATTTTTACTATAGTAATAATCCAAATAACATACAAAAAAGGACAGTAAAATTGAGCAAGTATTATATACCCCATGTCATACTGTTGGTGAATGAGTTATTCCGGGGAGAACGAGGGTCCACACTGCTAAAACCAGAAGAAGGAGCCTGAATCTTAATTTGATTCCACTCAGCACCATGGGGGGGTCTACCATGTGTGAATCTTTGAACAGATTGGTATCCAAAACGACTTGGAGAATTTTGTAAAATATGAGGCATGAGATGAAAATGCTTAGACATAGAGGGTACATATGTTGCTTGAAGATCATGCATTGGAAGGCTACCCATCTCAACATTAGTGAATGCTTGACTTGGTCCATTCAGTCTGAGAACAAGGTAATGCAGTAGAAAAAGGATCAATGATGGTAAAACAAGGATATTCAGATTTTAACTGGAAAGCAGATTATAAGGGAAAGGAAATATTCCAAGGATTTGTGTTTCTTCATTAAGTTAAAACAAATACAAACCACATAAATGACAATAATATCGATTTCCCCATAATTTTAAAACCATTCGAGTTTACCCAAATAATTGTGTTTAAAAAATGAAAGACATCACAAGTTTTGTTATGCTGATACAGGGAAATAATTTTTTTCCTATTTTAAAAGCATAGTTAAAGGCAGTGCAACTTATCTACATATTTTAATCTGCAGCCAAGGAAAACACAAACCACAACAACCATGGAAAAAGTACAGCAAAATGACAAAAAAATTAACAGTAAACAACCCACCTTTGCATGATTATTGGAGGAGTGTTTGTGCTCGAAACATGGTTGAACCTTCCAAATCCAGCCCATGTTTCAGTAGCACCAAGATTCATACTTCTGCCAAACTCAGTTGTCAAACTGCTTTCATCTGAACCATCCTCTTGAAGAAGTAATTCATCACTGGCATGAGAATAAAATTATCGATGAGAACATTAATCCTCAATTCATCATTATATGTATTGTTAAATTAGTAATTAACTTCAGGGAATGACTACTAGAAGATTCGATATCATAACCAAGTCTGCTTCATGACCATCATTGGCAGAAATTGGTAGAATTTCTCCAGACAGATTCAAGTTTCATGCAATTCTATCTAGGACAACACTATTATCTTTTCACCTGTGTATTCAGTTTTATTTCCATCGTTTTTTTTTGTCTGTGGAAATTGAAGAATGTTTCGGGGGATTTATAACAACTCACACACCCGTCTCAACCAAATGAGTTAGACCCCTTGCATTTTTATTTCCTTCTTTAATCTCTTGTTTTATATATTCTGTTAGTATTTTGTTTTTTTTTTCTAAAGAACATCTCTCTGGTTCAAGCCATCTTATCTTGATCTCCTCTCCATTCCTTATTTCATATAAAACTTAAAAAGCACCAGTACCTAATACTAATTACACATTAGGTCAATTTATTTGGGTTATGATGCATGAATAAATGTTGCTCACATGAATTACATCCTTATTTCTCGATACTGTCAAACTTAGACCAAATACTCAATCTTGTTTAATATTATAAAAATGTCTCTGCAAAAAATATCAGAGAATTAATTCCTTATTCGATCTTCATAATATAGTTTCTCTTATTTCAGTCAAGAGTATCCTTTAGAACAGAAAGACTATATTATCATCTAACCTCATTCAAACACCAAAATTGTGCCTTTCGAATATCCTATACTGTATTACTCTTCTGTGGATACTGATATCAATGTGTAGGTACATTTTAGAGGACTAAGGTGGGAAAATGGAGAACTGAAACAGAAAATAGGCCAGATAGGGTATTCGAAAGGCATACCTTCATTCTTGCACATCTTCCCTCCCCTCTATTAGGGATATCATATGCTAATGCTAGATAATCTGTTGGGTTTCAATAGTTAGTTGTAACTGTGTAACTGACTGCTGAGACAACAGTCAGTCCTCAGCAGTCTATAAATATCTGTACACCTATATACTTAAGTGAGAATTCATTTTATCCTTTTTTCTTGAAATTTCTTCTCTGTTCTCTCTCTCTCTCTGTGAACCCTAAATCTGATTCTATAACTCTATCTTCTCCCTTCCCCTTATAAAATTTTGGAGCTATTCTCAGATTCACAAGATAATGGTGGAGACAATGCCCCTTGATATCAAGTTCAACCTTCTGACCCCACAGACGATAGTTCTTGGTGTCCATTTTTTCCAATATGGTGTGAGAGAACATAATCCCAGCAGTCGGAGGAAAAGATGAAACTGGTTCTGCATGACAAGGTGGAGGAGGGGAAGAAGAATGATCGAAACCGCAAATGGAAGTCATGGATGAGATCTAGGGTTCGAACCCTGCTCTTGATAGCAAATTAGATTCAAAGAAAAAGAGAATTGTATTCTGTAACAAATGAATTCAATCAAAACTGAAGAGAGATTAAAAGGAGTATTTATATGAGACAGGTTAGAGGCTCTAAGCTCTAACTAACTCTAAGTTGAGTTAGAGGAGAAACAGAATAGTAAAATATCCTACTAATTACTGCTGTAGATTGGAGTGTTAAAGGAGCTGCAGTTATTCAACTGCAGTCTCACAGTGACTTATGATAGTTAGTTAGTACTCAGGTTGGTTAGGTTAGTTAGGCAGTTACTAATAACTGATTATCACTGCAGTTGAATAACTGCAGCTCCTTTAACACTCCAATACAGTACAAAGTATAAAATAAAGAAAAATAGTAAAAAATATACTCTAATACATGGTAGTTGAGTATATTGACAAGATGCCTGCTTCTATCATGATCTGTCAGAGGCTTCCCTTGACCTGGAAGGAGTGTGACATTATTAGTAGTAGAGTTTTTCATGCCCTCTCCCCTAATCCAGGTTCCTCTTTATTCTCTTCACTCCCACTAATTGTTCATATAAACCTCCTTTGTTAAATGCTCCTTGCTTTGGGCCCAGGCCCCATTGTATCTCAAAATGAAAAAATGTTAATTGCTGACCCTCTCTTTAATTTTTTGCATGTTATAAACAAATAAAATCTTCAACATGCAGGCATGATAGTCATATTTATAAAAAATTATGTTACATGAAACACACAACAGGCATCCAATATATCATTTTTAATTAAAAAATAGTCAACGATAAATAAGTTGTTTAGGAGCCAATTGTGTACCTATAATTAGGGTCCCAATCACCAGGATCAGGCAAAGAAATGCCTGTCTCCGCATTGTCATAAACCAATTCTGTTGATTGTGAGTTCATACTAGCACTGGGCTTCATCAAGGATGAAATGTTCTGATTAGCAGATAATCCTCCACTTCCTCGCTGCTTCCAGTTTCCAGGATTACTATTTGACTGTAGATATGATGGTGAACTGCCAAGAGCTTGTGATGTTCCCTCAGTATGGCTTGTGCTGTCAAGATATTGACCTTGCCAATGTGAAGAAAATGCTTCTAGAGTTTGAGGACTTCCGGAATGTCCCCAATTTTTTCTTCTATTAAACTGGCTAGCTGCAGCTGTCTTGCCTAAAGGTGATCCATGAGAAGTTCCTCTTGCAGGAGATGTGGGTCCGTAGTGTCCTGGAGAACCGACTGAAACCTGACTATAGGAACTTGGTGGAGTAAATTGAGATGGGCTGGCACCAAGGGGCAGGGGAGCAAAATTTCCCGCTGCCGGACTTATGCCCAGCCCATTCCCAGGTTGGTACTTAACTCTCCTCCTAGCATCTGGACTATTCCCAAGCATTGACATACTTCCCTGATTGTGCATGTTCATAACAGATGGACCAATAGGTGAATAGTAAGCAAACATGTTACTGCTCTCTCCATAACTTCCATAGCTGCTTCCAAGCCCAACACTATCATTATAGCTCCCATGACTTCCTACACTGCCATAACTATTAGCAGGCGGATGTTGAACCATCTGAAAATGTGGACTGCTATAGAGGGAAGCTCTGCTTTTTCCTGGAACCTGCAGGAACAAAATACAGTCAAGTAGGAACAAAATAGAGGAGAGCTCTTCTTTTTAAATCCAGTTTGAGATGAGGCCCCGTGCTCTCTAGTGTACAAGATTATTTTCTCTTTGGAAACTTTTTAACATTATTTCCATGTCCTTCATAATTTAAGAAAGTTATCATAAATGTATCCAACTTCATTACTTGAGAAGGCAAAGATAGTAATATTCACTACTTGAGAAGATAAAGGCAGTAATATTTAAGGTAGTAGCAGGCTCACATTAGGTGATAGACCAGCAGCAAACCAGTGTCCTCCTCCTGGATGATTATCCACCTTGATATTTTGAACTACTGGCTGTAAAGTCACCGATAAATAAGATGAACTTTAAATGATGAAGATATTGGAATTTATGTATTGATCTGATCAAATAACTAACTGCAAGATACAACAGCAACATCCAAATAAAGTAGACCGATTAAGTGATGGGAATATAGCAAAAAATAACATGAAGAGAACAAAACTAAATGAATGAACTTTGTGAAACATTAATCAAACACTATTTGAAAGAAAAAAGGTGTTGAAATAAAGAAAAGCATATGCTGAAAACTGTTTTATCTACATCACAAACTCAATATTTTCATAGAATATAGATTCAATTTCCCTACAAACTATATTTACATGATACATTGAACCTAAATACTGAACCTAGACATAATGATACACAATTTGAACACAAGATACAACCATTAATTCAAATGAGGATTAAGCAGCATCAATAACTGCTCACATTCACTTCTTGCTGTTGTACTTATATATGGGAAAATCTGGTAACTTGAAGAAACAAGAAGCAATTGGTCATAGCTTGCAGCAGTGCTGAAGCTGAACTCCAAACACTGACACATTGCATATGTTTTTATTTATTTTTGTATATATATATATATATTATATAGAATATTAAAAATCAGTACAATCGGTACTGTTGTACATACATCCTAGCATTTGCAAGGTGCAGAACTATGGTGACCTAATACATGCTAACCAACATGAATTAGGAAACCAAAGATCTGGCTAACCGCTACGTACCCAACCAGTCGTAATAAGATTCTATAAGCTATCTCCCCCCAGAAACAAAAAACTATCCTAATGTTACTGGACCAAGAATGAAACAGGATGTCAAATCCTTTCTCCAAATGTTTAAGCCAGGTCCAACAATAAAATAGAGCATCCTCCATCACTTTATGACTGTTGAAACTTTCATTTTGGAAGACAATCCTATTCCTATGATGCCAAATACACCATGTCAAAGCAATCCATCAAGTCTGCCACCGCTGAGCCAAGATTGCAGTATGAGTGTTGAAGGAAATGCTGTTTTGGATTTTTCGAGAAAGCACCCACTACATTTACCCAATATCGCAATTCCCACCATAGCGGCAAGATTTTAGCACAGGTAAAGGATAAATGAGCCTCGTCCTCATCATGACTTCTGCAAAATGGGCATCTGACATCATTAATGTCGACATTCCACCTTGATGAAATGATCTGGGTAGAAAGATTACTTTATGAAATGAAGGGTCAATAAAATACTTTTGAGAATCGGGCTTCAATCAACACTGCAACGAATTGGATACTTCCCAATATGTATTTCAATAGTATTTGAAAAGCTTGCCTTAAAAAATTTTGGGCAGCCATGTTCTTCCTCATGCTGTGAGAGGAATTGGAGTTCATACTCATTTGTTCATTCTTTGAAGGGAAACAAAACAGATCCAAAAAGGGCTGAATAATGGTTTATATGCAGTCCAACCTTCAACTTTTGTCTAGAAAAGATGAGGGGTATAATTGTATAAAAAAGGAGAGACAATACTATGGGACATTCGTGGATATGCATGATCCACTTGATGATGGTGCTGGACTTGTCGAATTGGCTGAGTTGTCTCTTAATGAACCAAACTTAGAAGTTGTGTTTTTTCTGAAGATGATAACGGAAGAGAGGAGAATGATAGTATGATACAATTAGCATAAGATAGTAATTTAGTAATGATGCCTTTGAAATTTGAACTGTAAGCTATTGTATAGAGTCAATACTTGTTTTGAGTTCTAGCAATGATGCTTTTACCGTTACAGTTAGCCAAAACTGATTATGATATAGGCAAAAACAATTTGTTTCTTAAGATCACAAATATCTTTTTATAAATTTTGATCATCATAGTTATTGTGGAGAACCAGAATATAATATTCTTTATTTATTAATAATGTAAAATAGGAAAAAACTGAGGGAAACTTGTGTGAAAACCGTATGTTGGATTACACAGCAGGCGTGCTTATATAGGATAATTACATTAATTATACATAAATAGAGAATATTCTGTTTCCTCCAAATCAAAGATAATATCCCTATAAACTGTAATTAATACTAGAATCAGAATATTAATTATGATTTTCAACAATCCCCCTCAAGCTGAAGCTTACGAAGCAATCAACTTGTTACAAGAAAATTTATTCCCAAAAAATAAAGAGATTGGGCGAAAGTGAGAGATGAGAGAGAGAGAGAAGGAGAGAGATGATGTGAGAGTGAGCGAGAGTGAGAGTGATAACCAGTGGGTAAAGGTTAGGTCCAGAAATGAGAGGAGGCACGAAAGGGTTAGGCCGGATCCCCGGCAATGCTACGCCGGCAACATGCCTGAGAAACAACAACTCCACCATGCAAAAGCCAATTGGAGGGAGAGATCAGACATCTCAACATTTTATTTCACGAGGTTCTCGGAAAGTGTAACGGAGAGGGACCTATGGGCTCATTTCAAAAGATGGGGGGACGTAAGGGAGATCTTTATCTCCAAACAAAGAAACAAAATGGGGAGGAGATTCGGATTTGTGAGGTTCAGGGGGGTCTTTGACGTACGACGATTAGAAAGTCAGCTTGATAAAATCGTTGTAGGAGGTTTGAAGTTGTACGTTAACGTTCCCAAATATGTGAGACAAACAGGGGGACAAACACGGAGCAACACAGGACTCTATCCTCAGAGGATGGTAGGCAACGGTGCAACGTTAACAACCCACCATCCACACCCTCAGCAAAGGGTACCAACGCCGTCGTATGCGAAGGTTCTCCTAAGTGACCCGCGTAACGCTGTGCAGAGGCGAAACGTGGTGAGTGTAAGCCCCAAACAAGCATGGTCGCAGTCTTCTGCACATATCGACTTACTGGCGGGACCCAAACAGTGGTATTCTGACGCGTGGGTGGGTCGTTTGAAGGACATTTCGAGCTTCCTTACACTAGAGGAAGACATTTCCTGGGAACTGGGTACAGACGTCGTGCCCAAGTATCTCGGGGACGATATGACCCTACTCCTCAGGCTCACTGATAGTAGGGCAGCAGAATTGGTCAAGGAAGAAAATCAGTTCGGGACGACGCCGTTCTATTCAATGGAGAAATGGAACTCAAACATTAGAACGGGCTGCAGGTTAATTTGGGCCAGGTGTTGGGGAATCCCAATAGTAGCTTGGGATATCGAAAACATCCGCAAGATCGTATCCGCGATAGGTGACTTGGTGGACGTTGATGATGATGCGGAGGAGCGCCGAAGGTTGGATCGGGCGAGAGTACTAATCAGGACCCCATGGAAGCCTACCATCCAGCACCTGGTGAACCTTAATATCGGCGGCGAAACACACCAGGTACATATCGTCGAAGAGACGTCGAACGATATCAGAAAATGTGCATGTCACAGCCGCAGCAGCCCCGGCTCATCGGAGGAAATCTCGTCTTTTGACGGCGACGACGACTGGCTCATTCCGAACCCCGCTAGTGGTTCGGACACCGTCATCACACCGGCAGGGATTGACGGCGGCAGTTCTGGTGGGGGAAACACCTCCGCAAGGACACCTCTAACCGGCGCAACATTACCCAAAGGTCCGATCACTGATGTTGGACCCGCGGGTATTAACCGAGGTACGAGGATATTACCCAAGATCAGCTTTTCAGATGAGGCAGGCGTGGAGGCTCAAAAAAGGAAGGTGACAGATGATTTCCCAATCCTGGGGTCAGAGGATGTTTGCGACAAAGTGGCATATACCAGTGCAGGGAATGAGACGGGTCAAGGGGATATGGTGGAGCAGCCCACGACACATGAACCCCAGCTTTCTGGCATCGTAGACCATGCAAGGTACCAACTCCAGTATCAAGGTGGAGACTGCAGTGACCCACAGCTGGCAGCTCAGGAAGGCGACAACACAATCACTGATGGCACCCGTAGACATGCTCAATGTTCCGAAGATAGTAACGGGGACAATTTTAATAGAGTGGTTGGAGATGGGCCTGTTATTTCGGGCCCTAATAATAACACCCCACCAACAAAAGCCGTAACCTTCGTTTCTAGCCCAAGAAAAGAATTAATTAAAAATCCCGAGCCCCTTCAGCTGATAGAAATTACCAACACTACTCCCCCCCCTGCATCTTGTGACGCTAACAATGGGCTCACAGAAATGGGCCTGCCGGATAGCACTAACGCAGAAAATACACCCCACCCCTACAAATTCACCACTGAATTGAAGGCTGAATCCCCCCTGGGTTGGAAGGTGTACTCCAGAGGGAGATGGTGCAGAAAGAAAAAGGCCCACAATAGCGAAATTGTGAAGCTAAAGGCTGGAGACAATGACACCAATATTCAACAACAGCCCAAAGTAGCTTTTGACAATTATCATGAGACTAACATACGCCCTCCTCAACCCCTGTGCGAAAATCTCGACGCCCCTCCAGATCATATGGTCAAAGACGCTCTACCAACTGACAACGTGGACTCCACAGTGTTTCTTATGGAGGCAGAGGACCACTGGAACATGGCGAAGCAGCTGGGGATTACCTGCGACATGGATCACCACAGTTTTATCAAAAGTTTTAGCGATATGGAGGATAGAGATTTGAAAGAGGCAGAGAAGTTGGGTAATAGGTTAGGGGCCTCATGAATATTCTCTCTTACAATGTACGAGGGCTGGGGAGGGGAGTCAAATGGAGCGCTATCCGGAGGCTGGTGAGGAAGCATAAAGTAGACCTTCTCTGTCTCCAGGAGACGAAAAGGGAGCAAGTTGACAAAAAAACGTGTCAAATCCTTTGGGGAGATGACGATGTGTGTTGGGAAGCGCTTCCTGCAGAAAATACAGCAGGTGGTTTATTATGTGTATGGAATGACAAAAGATTCAAATTGGAAAGTAAGATATCAGGAAGGGGGTTCATCTTGTTGGATGGAGTATGGATCAATGAAGCCCAAAGAGTCCACATAATTAATCTGTATGCCCCATGCGAAATTCAGAATAAGAGGGAACTCTGGGAATCTCTTAAACTGCACAAAAGTCTGAACCCAAATGGATTATGGTGCCTAGTGGGTGACTTCAACAGCATTAGAAGTCCATCTGAGAGAGTGGGAGTATCTCAGCAAGGGACGGATGATAGACTTATTACAGAATTCAATGACTGGTTGGGGGATATGGAAGTTGAGGAGCCACCATGTGCGGGAAGAAAATATCCGTGGTATAGGCCGAACGGAACCGCAAAAAGCAAGTTGGACAGAGCTTTTATTTCTACTGAATGGTTCACAAAATGGCCAACTAGCACACAATTTACTCTGGACAGGGACTTTTCTGATCACTGCCCTGTTCTATTCAGTTCCAAAAACGTGGATTGGGGTCCCAAACCATTCCGAATCCTGGACTGTTGGCTCAAGGATAAGTCCTTCGTGCAGACAGTAAATGAATGCTGGTCTCAGACACATATAAGGGGGTGGGGTGGTTTCGTCTTAAAAGAGAAGTTTAAAAGTCTTAAAGAGAGGCTGAAGACATGGAACAAGGAGAAGTTCGGAGACACATACAAGAAGGTTCAAATTCTACAAGAGGAGTTGTGCAAACTGGAATCCGAAACTGCTGATAGGGTATTATCCACTCAAGAAAACCTGAAAAGGAAAATGATTCAGCAGCAGCTATGGGAAGCAGCCAAATCACACGAGTCATTAATGAGGCAAAAAGCAAGGTCTAAGTGGATCAAAGAAGGAGATTGCAACTCCCGTTATTTCCACTTGATGCTCAATTCTAACCGCAGATACAACGCTGTGAATGGGGTGCTCATTGACGGCTCATGGGTTGATGAACCATTAAAAGTGAAAGAAGAGGTGCACAGGTTTTTCCAGCAGAGATTTTCAGAACCTATGCAGTGCAGGCCACAGCTGAATGGGATATCCTTCTGTAACATTGGCCAGCAGCAAAATCAGATGTTGGTGGGTAATTTTTACGAGGAGGAAATAAGGAGGGCAGTTTGGGATTGCGGAAGTGAGAAAAGTCCAGGCCCCGATGGCCTAAATTTTAAGTTTATTAAGCAATTTTGGCCGCTGCTAAAGACTGACATTATTCGCTTCCTTCATGAATTCCATGCAAGTGGGATTTTCCCTAAGGGAAGCAATGCATCCTTCATCACCTTACTTCCTAAGGTTCCTGATCCCCAAACACTCAATGACTTCAGACCTATTTTGCTTATCGGATGCACATACAAGATTGTGGCCAAGCTCTTATCAAGTAGGTTGAAGAAAGTCTTGCCAACCATCATTGATGAGAGACAATCTGCCTTCATAGATGGCAGACAGCTGCTACATAGTGTTATCATTGCAAATGATGTGTTGGAGGAAGCAAAAAAGGGGCAAAAGCCATGTTTGATGTTCAAAGTGGATTTTGAGAGAGCTTATGACGTGTTATCCTGGGATTTTCTAAGCTATATGATGTCCAGAATGGGGTTCTGCAAGAAATGGATTTGCTGGATCCAAGCGTGCCTCAAATCTGCCTCGGTATCGGTACTTGTAAATGGGAGCCCCACTGCAGAATTTATTCCTTACAGAGGTCTGAGGCAGGGAGACCCTTTAGCACCTTTGCTTTTCAACATCGTCGCGGAAGGTCTAACTGGTATTATGAGAAAAGCAGTAAATGAAAAGCTCTTCTCTGAATTCTTGGTTGGCAAAGACAGCATACCTGTTAGCATACTTCAATACGCCGACGATACTGTATTTTTTGGGGAGCCTACCATGCAAAATGTCAAGGTTATAAAGACAATATTAAGGGGATTTGAATTAGTTTCTGGTCTTAAGATAAATTTTGCAAAGAGCTACTTTGGTGCAGTGGGCAAATCCGATCAGTGGGTTAGAGAAGCTGCTGAATTCTTGAACTGCAGGATTTTGTCGCTACCGTTCACATATTTGGGCATTCCCGTTGGGGCAAACCCAAGGCGTGGTCAGCTGTGGGATCCGGTTATTAGGAAGTGTGAGAGCAAAATAGCAAGATGGAAACAAAGGCACTTATCTTTTGGGGGGAGAGTGACCCTCATTCATTCCACATTATCCTCCATCCCCATCTATTTTCTCTCTTTTTTCAGGTTGCCCGCAAAGGTAGCAGAGAAACTGATCCGAATCCAGCGTAATTTCTTATGGGGAGGTGGCTCGGAGCAGCGAAAAATACCATGGGTGAACTGGAAAACAGTTTGCCTTCCAAAGGATAGAGGGGGCCTCGGTATAAAAGATATAAGGGCTTTCAACAAGGCACTACTTGGAAAATGGAGATGGGAGATGCTTTAGCAAAGTAACAGGTTATGGTCCAAGATACTGGACTCCAAGTATGGTGGATGGAGATCATTGGTGGAAGGCAGTAGAAGGAATAATGAGTCAGGTTGGTGGAAAGACTTAATGGAGGTTACACATGACCAACAGATGAATTCTATCCTCCAAGAGGGCACTACTTGGAGGGTGGGATGCGGGGACAAAATCAAATTCTGGGAGGACTCATGGGCTGGACACGGAGAGGCTCTAAAGATGAAATACCCAAGGCTGTATAGGATATCCCTTCAGCAGCATAAACTCATTCAGCAGGTGGGAAGTTTCAATGACTCCTCATGGGAATGGAACCTCTCATGGAGAAGGTCTTTGTTCGATAATGAAATCGCATCTGCTGCAGGTTTTTTGGAAGAAATTTCTCAGATTACAATCCAGCGACATATAGCAGATTGTTGGAAGTGGGAAGCAGAGCCTAATGGTTGCTACTCTACAAGGAGTGCATATAACATGTTACAAGAAAGATCAGTGGGAGCAAATCCGGATGAAGCACTGCAGAACCTTTGGAAATTAAAAATCCCATCCAAAGCTGCAATTTTTGCTTGGAGACTCATCAAAGATCGATTGCCGACTAAGTCTAATTTGAGAAGGAGGCAAATAGAGATAAATGACAGCACATGCCCGTTTTGCAGAATTCAGCAGGAGGATGCAGCCCATCTCTTTTTCAATTGCACCAAATCTCTAGCCTTATGGTGGGAATCCTTAGCGTGGACTGGAATAGTTGGGGCATTCCCCATAATCCCTAGGTACCATTTTCTGCAGCACCAAAATGGTATGAATGGTGGGAAAAGAAACAATAGGTGGAAGTGCTGGTGGGTAGCCTTAACGTGGTCAATGTGGCAACACAGAAATAGGATCCTATTCTCGAACGAACCATTCAATGCTACTAAGCTGATGGATGATGCTCTGTTTTTACTTTGGTCTTGGCTTCGAGCTTCAGAGAAAGACTTCACTATGCACTTCAACTATTGGTCTACCAACTTACCAATATGTTTTTCAGCAGATTAGGAGGGTTCACTAGCTGTGGGGGCAGTATTTTAGGAGGGCTCACAAGCCATGGGGCTTTGATGATGTATTCTTTTATATAGGGTGGTTCATATCAATCTGAAAGTAACTTGACATATCCACTAGGATTTCTCTAAAACTTTGTAATTATAGTACCCCTGGTACTCTTATATTTATATACATATCATATTTTGCTGATCAAAAAAAAAAAAAAACAAGAAAATTTATTCCCAATAATAAATAAAAAACATAACAGAAATGGAGTTCCAGCAAAAAAATGTTTGAAGGACAACTCAAGGATGTTGGTGAAGTTGGGGATAATATTGCTAGAAAGAGACAGCTATTCATCAGACTAAGAAAAGCAAGTTCCAACTTTCTTAAAACCATCATTTGGAAGCTTCAAACCAATATTTTGAAGACAACTCAGGGATCTTGGTGAAATCAAGGAATATTGCTAGGAAGAGAGAGCTAGAATACCCACCAGCTTAAGTAAATCCAAAGCAAGTTCCGCTCTTCTTAATACCAAGATTTGGAAGCTTCAAACAAAGTGTGGAGACTCAATTATTCAAGAGACGAAATCATCATAAAGTGAGAGAAGTCACTGAGAAATATTCTATATCCTCTAAATCAAAGATTATGTGCCTATAAATCACTATTATTAGTTTTCAGTTTTCAAATGCAATTTTCAAAACAAAACGTGTTAGGCAAAAATGAAGCTTAAATGGTTTTTAAATCATTTTCGAAACACTTTTACACTCATTTTCAAAACCAAGAAATTTTTTTTTGTGAATTTGATTTAGTTTAAAAAAACATACACACATTTCCCACATTTGACAATGACACATTTTGCTGCCACCACCACACCACCAACACCATCACCGACTCTACCATTGTTGTCAGCATCATTACTAGTTGCCACTGCCATGACCACCATTGTCATTGCCACCATGCACCATCGTCACTGGCACCACCACCACCACTACTACCAACAATACCACCTCTATCACTGTCACCACAACCACCACCAACACCGCACCGCCAACACTTGTTGCCACCACCACCATCGACCACCATCGACACCGACATTGCTACTACCACCACTAATACCACCTTTGTCACTGCCACCACCATTGGCATCGCTGCCGCCGCCGCCACCACCACCGCCACTACCAACACGACCATCATTGGTATCTCTTCGTCACCGCTACTGTTGACATCATGGTAGTCAAAATCGTAATCTGATGCATAACATCATCATATGAGTTTACAATCTTCTTCGCCATCTCCGAGTCTCCGTGTGGTGAGAATCGCAATTTCACAGATCGTCTAGGATCACCGTTGAAGATCGCTGCTCAATGGGGCACGATGCTTTTGTGCGAGTTGGTGTTTGACTTTTTGCAGGTTGGGTTTGTGAACTGGTATAATAACCCGCGGCCCAAAAAACCCTAGTCCACACCTTTCTCCTTCTCTTTGTTGTAAAAATTAACCGCCCCCTTTTCCCCTTAACTAACTGCGCCCCTTTTTCCTTTGACTGAAAATTTACCATGCCCCAAAAAACCCTAAAACAAAAATTACATTGCCCCATTTACCACCCAACTAAATCACTGATTCTCTCTTATACTCCACAAAAATGACTCTCTTAATTACAAATGAATGCAATTAACAAGAAACAATATAAGTTGTTGATCTTATTCCTAATACTCATGTTCTCTTTCACTCAATGTCCCAATTCCCTCTTTTCTTTTTCAGTTTCAGCACTCACTCTCATCTCTTTTTTGCTTATGATGTTTAATTATGTCTTTCAAGTGTCATATTCTGATTATATGTGCATATACATGAAATTTCATAAATTTTGTAGGATCTTACGATCCGTGTTACGATCCCCCGATTTACAATCCATACTCCCCTTTCCGATCTTGAATAAAATCTCGATTTTGACTACCATGGTTGACATCACCAAC
Organism: Glycine soja; assembly: GCF_004193775.1. NCBI lineage: Eukaryota > Viridiplantae > Streptophyta > Magnoliopsida > Fabales > Fabaceae > Glycine > Glycine soja. The sequence continues at coordinate 33,535,471 of NC_041009.1, read as the reverse complement.
ACCATTGTTGTCACCACCATACAAAAGCACTCTTAAACTAATTTTAATACAATATGGGACTTTCAAAATGAGTTTATTTTGAAACTAATCATATTTTAAAAATTAGTTTAATTTTTTTTTTGAAACTATTAAACTAAAACTAAAAACTGGTTATTTTTAAAAATTTCGAAACTCAACTAAAAACTACCCCAAACAGGGCCTAAAATTATTTAAACTAGCATATGGGACAAAGATAGGGCAATGGAAAGCATTGTCGAACAAGAAAACAAAGGCAAACAGTGACAAAACACAAACCAAACAAGTACTGAAACCCCAATTTACAAAGGAAGTACCCACAAATGGGCTCGGATGGATGTGACATTTCAAGGGTAGGAATGACTGGTAGGGGTGACCACCGGGCTGAAAGTGCTGCCAGAACGACGGCTGGACACACCGGAAAGTGTCTAGTGCAGAAGCTGTTTGGCATGGCAAAAATCAGTGTGTGGGAGTCTGAATGGGAGGTCGAGGCTGTAACTTTGGGGATAGATACATTGGAAGATTCCGATCCTGATGATGGTGGTTTCACCGGAAAACTCATCGGAGACATAGAAGCAGGGGTGGCATGTTGAGACTAGAAAGTCTTATATGAATAAAAGGGTCCAATAGAATAAAAGAATAAAAGTGTTCAATAGATAACTGATGGCCCAAAGGCTAAACTTGATGGTGCTTGTCTTGGAACTAAAATACAAAAGTTTCCTACATAAAAAAAACACAGAACATTGTCGTTTAGGTTGAGGTTTGTGGGTCATCTATCTTCTTGAGCCACTAGCAGCTAGCATACGAAGCTGTAGATCTGCAGTGCGATTTGCTTGCTCCGACGGTCATTTTTCACAATTCTGGCTTCAAAAATCGCCGATATAGCTGTGATAGCGAAGTGTGACGCGATGGCATTTGGACTGCAAGGCGTCATGACCCGTTGTGTAAGAATCGCACAATTTGCATGCAAGATGCAATTCACCAACTCGTTTGCGATTCACACGACTCGTGTGATTCAGGCACAAAAACTATAAACCCACAATTTGTATTGCCAAGCTGAAGAATTACATCGTATCGCACCAATCGTATCACGAATCATGTGATACTAATAACCATGTTTGATAGTACAGATAGCTAATAGTATGATACTTGCAAAATAGCACATATTCCCCTGGAGAAGAATCTAGTGGGGACAGAGAGATAGTGGAATGAAAATTGCAGAATCAGAGGCAAAAGCAGAAACATGCTCTGATGAGTCTGATCCAACAAGCTCTTGAACATCACTCTACCCTTGTGGCCTCCTAGCTCCCCCTTAGAAAGGCCTCGCTTATGACTTATGCCAGCCAAAACAAAGTTGTTCTGCCGTAAAGAAAATGGAAATTGACTAAAATAGTCCATTTCAACCTATTTCGATGTCTTTTAGCTTGTTCCAAAATAAACAAAAGGGAAGCAGGGTTTTCTGGATGAATTAGAGATGGGAGCTCACCAAATACGCATCCACATGAATCCTAATTACACAATTTTAATTTCCATATTGCATTTATCGCTATAAGAAGGCATATGTTCAACTACAGCCCTTGCCATGCATCCTTAGTAAATCTAAATCATTTCAGAATTCAGAGTTATCTTCTCTAGTTTAATCTCCATGATACATTTGTCATATGAATCATTAATTAACTAAACATCTAAAACAAGGTACCCAAATAGTATTATTTTTGCATGAGTAGTGAAGCATTCAAAGAATAATTAAAAGGACTGTCAATAACAGTTTAACCCAAACATAAAAATATATATGCTTTAAAATTGAGAGTTACTTACCATATGAGGAGTCTCAGGAGGAGGCTTGTAAGGGTGTGTAAAAGGTTCCCCAGTTACAAAAGGGTGTTTTGAAGCCTGCAAGAAACCCAAACTACCATTTTAAGTACTTACAGCTTAAATTTTGCATTAAACCAAGTCAAATTTAGTTTGAAAGATGGGCCAATGTGGGCAATAAGACAAAGTCAATTACCTGAAAGGGTGACCAGCGTTTTGCAGGATCGAATTCAACAAGTCCTTTCAAAAAATCAATAAGAGCCAGTCGTATTTGACTTTCTATTACAAGTTCAATATATAGCATTCATTAGTTCAATCAAGTTGAATAAGTGAAATAAAACATGCACACATGCACAGAAAAAAAAAAAAAAAAGCAAAATCAAGTTGAGCAGAAATTTCCAGCATTCTTGGGAAGCTAACCTTTGAGAATATCTTCTTTAGGTAGGTTTTTTCTGTAGGGATAATTTGTAACAATTGCTTCAAGGTTCATATGATTAAAATACTCTTTTCCAATTGATGGCTTCTTCAATTCTCTCTGAACAGGAACCAGAGATATGATAATAAAAATGCAATATTCAAAAAAGGAACCAAAAAAGAGAAAAGGATTTGAAGAGATGCCACATTGTTCATTTTGGAGAAAGATCCTACAGAAAAAACAAACATATAAAACTTACAGCTTCATATTCCTCCACTGTCAATGCTTGATAAACACTTCTTGCATTTTTGGAACTCTCACTATTATCTATGTTCTGGAGACTCCCGATACACTTAAAGAATTTACTTGTGTTTTTGGCATCCCTTAGTACATAATCAGGTGGTTGTCCTCTACAATATATTCACAACATCTATAATATTAATCAAAGTAGTAAAAAAAAACAAAACAAAACCAACTAACTTGCATACAACCATACGAGAGCTACATCTAATATTTTTGTTTCATATTCAAAATCTAAAACCTACCCTTCAGCCCTGTTTGGTAGAGAGGAGAAAAATAGGGTGAATGAAAATAAAAAGAATGGGTGGAAATATGTAAGAAACAAAGTGAAAATTAAAGGTATTTCGGTTGAAGAAAAATAGAGAAGAGATGAGCAGAGAGATAGAAAAATGAGTGGAAATAGTACAGTGGGATTTTTAAAATTATTTCCAGCTTATTTCTCCTCCAAATTTCACAAATTAATTACATCCTCACTCCCCCTCCTATTTCCCTCCTTCCGAACAAGGGGTTCATTTCTGTCTAAGAAAGAGACAGAAGAATCTAAGATGTTAAAAGACTTCTGGGGTGGGAGAAAGTAAGAAACACCATGTGATGTCATTGATGGAATCCACAGCATCGGTTTAAAATAGTCACCCAGTGTCTAATTCGGGACTTATTTTGGGCATACAAACATTGGTGTGAAACTCACCTCAGACCGGGCAGTTTGACTGGTGAACTAGCAAACCAGTCAACCAACTAGTCCAAACAACACAATTATCAGATGTGCCTCAGAACCAGTACTGACTGGTCTGATGCTGCCAAATGTTTGCAAAACCAGTGACTTGCCAGTTTTTAGTGAAACAAATGAGTCACGTATTATTAAAAAAAAAATCAGGGACAAAGACAAAATGAAATGAGCATCTGCCAACCCTAATTGATGACACACAAATCAAACAAGTTGAGATCAACAGCACAAGCATCGAAGCATATTCCATTGTGATACCAATGACCATCACCATCATTGACTGGATTGAAATCTAAAGTGCAACCAGAAAGGAACCGGAATAAGGATGGGGCTTGGGGTGGGGGGCAGGCAGCAAGGGTAGATCCTGAAGCATGGGGAGAAGATGGAAGATATAATAGAGTTGTTTCATTCCCCTTGTATTCGTCACTGTGAGACTTTCAAATTCAAAGCCTAGTTCTGATTCCTAGAGAAAAATGACTTCTCTACACCTTCAGTCTTAACCTTATTGACAGAGTTCAGGAGAGAAGGCTAATTTTGACTTTTATGCTTTAGGAGAATACACAAATAACACATGTTAGAAACAATGTAAATGGGCCACATTATTCATTGTGTAATTACATTAATTAGGGTAACTACAAATCCTTGTATTTATGACACATGGCTGGAATTTCCCCTCTAATGGTTCTAAGGACCTGCTAAAGGCCAAGTCAACCAACAAGTTGGATAATAGAAACTATGATATTTGGGCCTCAAATATTAACTTGTGGCTTATCTGGTAGGATTAAACTGCTCACCTCACTGCCATGGTTGACTGCATCAGCTGCAGAGCACTCCTATACCAGGTGAACTAAGATCGATACCCAACTCTGCAACAACATCAAATCCACTGTTCAGCCATCGATGCATAAGTTTTTTTCACGCTCATGTCACTTGTCAATTGGTGTTGGAAATCTTCCTTATTTACAATCACTCCTATCTCACCTCAATTGCGGCCTATTTGGGCCTTAATTGCAGCCTATAGCACCTTCATTGTATTCAATGTGAAGCGGTGTGTTTAGTCCCACACCTTCTAGAAATATGCTCTAAGTAGTGCTAATAAGATTTGGACAGTCCTCACTCACCTTACAAGTTGGTTTTGTGAAGTTGAGTTAAACCCTAAGACCATATTCTAAAAGATGGTATTAGAGTCTATCATAGATCCATTGTTGGGTTACCTATGTTGTTAAGAGAGTTGTTAAGAGAGTAATACATAAGACCATGTGGTCCAAGCCCATATACTCAAGACTAAACCCTAATGACTTTTATTACAATAACTCTTAACACACTTTACTCGGGGTTCTGACCAAGCAGCCCTCTAAGTCAGATATTCCTCCTCCTCCATAAGTAGTAAGCTTGGGAAATTATGACCCAAGTAAGACCATTGCCACCAGTTGAGCCATACCTTTGACAAGTGTTGGCCTCTACATTGTCAAACTCTTCACACTAAGAATGTTGCACAGGTCCTACCTCAAAATCTGTTTTGTCCTCGAACCCTCCAAAGCCACTCTCGACTGCCTATTTTGACTTTCTATGGTTTTTATGGGACACCATTCCTCTTTTTTTTTTTTTTGGAAGGCAAACATAGATATATATATTATTAATAATATCAGATCAGTACCAGAAGTACTGAAGAATTACACGTAATTACATGACACTAAGAGTGTCGCCTCCCAACCAAAACAAACCCTCCATAAATCACTACAAAGGATAAAATATCCAACCCAATACAGATATACAATATACCCAGCCCATATCAACTAAAATAAACCACAAGGTTAGAAGACCATTGGTTGAAAGAAATACTGAAATGTTTCTCTCTGGTCTTTAGCCATGACCAATTGAGGAATAAAGCATCCTCCATCACTTTAGATGGTTGAAAGTGATTACCCTCGAAAACCAGCTGATTTCTATGCTTCCATATAGAGTTAGTCAGAGCTACCCACCATCCATATCGACGAGATTGATTTTGCCCTACTGCATAGCCCTCACAGAATTGAATAAAGTGTGCTGCTGGAGATGATGCAATGGGGCCAACCATCTGATTCCAGCTCATAGATTCCCACCACAGCCCTATGGTCATTTCACAATTGAAGAACAAGTGATCCACCTCCTCTTGAGCATTCCCACACAGAGGGCAAGAAGTGTCCTGCATCTGCACATTTCTTCGAAGGAGATTTCCTCTAGTGGGCAGTCTATCTAGTACCATTCCTCTAGTACCATTGCCTCTGCCACACACTATTAATTCCTTGGCTCGCGTCTCCCAATCGCCATACCCAATTACTTTGGTCTTGGACTCAGGTGCCACTGATCACATCAACAATTCTCTATTCTCCTCCATTTCTACCTCTGGTGATTTATCTTCAATCAACATAGCTAAAAGTTACATAACACAATCCCATGGAGTTCGTACCACCCACCCTCTCACTTTCATTTGTTGGCTCTATTCTTTATGTTATGAGTTCCCCATTTAATTTGCTTTCCGTTAATCTTTTGGCTTGCTTCCTTGATTGTGTTATATATTTCACTAAGGAATCTACATATTTGTATGACCAGAGTGCAGGATGGATGATTGGTGCCGAATGTGAGTTCCATGATCTCTATCAGCTCTCTAGCCCTATCTCATGTCTACTCAGTCACAGATGATCCACTCATCTTTTTATGTATTAGAGTATACCTACTCTGATGGGTTTATTTTTCTTTCATTAGTACAACTGTTGACAGCTGTCATTACAGCTGTAGACAGCTGTAGTAACTAACTAACTAACTACCATTCTGTTAGTTAAGCTCTATATAAACTGAGCATGTAATGATTCAAGACTTGGGTTGAATAATAATATCTTCCTCACTCTCAATCTCTCTCAAACTCTATTATTATGCATTGAACTGCTGAGAATTTTCTTCGGAATAAGATATCGGGATTTTTTATTAGAATTGAGCTGCCCTAAGGACCTACACCAGTTTCTCCTTATTAAATTTTGAGGTTTCAGCTTTTGTAAAGAAGCTAAGATCCTATGGCAGTGCTCTGTCTTTCTTGTTTTCTGTTGCCTTTGTTTGTAATAGAATGCTATAATTTACAAGGGAACTTATTCATCTCAAGTCAACATTTGGGAAAGGGTTATTTATTTAGCTAGTATGTGGTGCTCTGCTCAAGGGAACTTCTTCATCCCGTTATATGAAAATGGATACTTAAATTCCATTGACAAATTTTCTCTAGGCTAACATGAAAAGTATAAATTAGAGGGATAAAGAAAGAAATATCTTCAAGGTGATATCACATTTTTTGCTATATAAATTGTATAGCAACATAATTAAAATGTTTCCTCCTTGAGAGAGAGTGGCATACCCAAGAATTTCAATCATCCGTTTCAAAAGATCAAATTCTGAAGCCCCAGGGAATAATGGTAATCCAAGAAACAATTCTGCCACTATGCACCCAAAGGACCACATATCAATAGCTGTTGTGTATCTAATAAGAGCTAAGGAATGATGAAGCAAGTACATAAAAATAACCTGAAAATAAATTATTTAAAAAGGAAACAAAACTTCTGAAGAATACACACATTCAGAATGTGAGACATCTCTGTGCTCTTAAGTATCCTATATGTATTTGAATTATTTCATTCGTAAAGAAGTATGAGGATATTGAAAACCATGTCCAAATGTGACTATAACAAACCTGTCATACAATCTTAGCAAGATTGAAACATTAAAAAGGTTATAAAGAAAGCCAAGGTTTCAGAGAATCAACCAAATTCAATCCCTGCACCCCAAACAAATGGAAGAAAAACATGGCACAAGATGATGGATAATAGTTCCAGCTGATCTAAAATTTTAAGTTTTCTTCAACAATTCTCCGCAACTAAGTCATAAAAGTAAAATACCAAGCAACAAGTAAATGTAGAAACTTCAATTGTGATTTGATAAAGCTTATTTAAAAACTTCAATTCCTTCCCAGTCTAATGACATATTATGCCAAGGCAACTCAAACTATAGCTGCACCTGCTGCAGCACAACTTTTACATTCGAATTAATTAAGAATAATAAGCTAATTCCACACATATTGCAATGTAGAAAGATGATGAGCTAACAGAAAGGTAAAGCAATAAAATAATGAAAAAGAAAAAATGCTTGAAAAGAAAGGCATCAGCTACTGATTTCATCAATTAGGATACTGACATCCAAGAAGAACCTCAGGTGATCTATAGTATCGACTCTGCAATAAAAACAGAGAATAAGTTTAGGTACCAGACAATGATAATTACAATAGGAATTATCATAAAATCCTACTTTCTACAGTAAACATAAACCTGAATATAAGAGTAAACGGTGCGGTTTTCCATGCATGCTGATCCAAAGTCAATGATTTTTATTTCTGCTGGCTTCACAGTGCTACATGTGAAACATAATTAAATCATACATCAAAATAAAAAAGCTGCAGCCTGCAAATTTAAGAAAAGGATTTGATTCCTCCAAGGTGAGGGACTCACTTTAGAGTAAAGAGAAAGTTATAACCATTGATTATAAAAGTAACTGTTGAGATTGTGATTAAATGCATACTCATGTATATAAAATAAATTATGTAGTTATTTAAATCTCAACTGTTGATTTTTTAATCAATAGCTATAAACCTTCATTTTACTCTCTAAAGTGAATCCGTCACCCTCAGTTTAGAGGTATTAAATCCTTAAGAAATAGCTGCTGCATACAGTTCTTTATGAGCACCTTCATGTAAGAAACCAACCTCGTACATAAAAGAATGTTTTCTGGCTTCAGATCACAATGAATGATGCCAGCCTCTTTTAGTAGAGCCAGTCCGTATAAAATCTTGTAACAAATTTAAGAAAATAGATTATGATAAGAAAACAAAACCAACAAAAGGTCATACAAAGAATTGGCATACCTGCTTAGAGAATAGCTGAACAATACCAAGTGATAATCCCCTAAAATGATTCATCTTGATAAGCTCATACCTGTATACTACACTATGTCAACACTAAAATATACAAGAGAGAAAATAACAAATCTAGGATAGCAACATTGCAAAACCAACCAAATATCTTTAGTTCAGTAGAACGCGAACACCATTCAAGCTTTAAATGCAGTCTCATTCTCAATGATAAATTCTAAATGGAAAAAAAAAAAGTCCAGAACTTACAAGTTTGTGTCCAGCAATTCAAAGCAAATGCACAAATGTCGTTGATATACAAAATAATCATATATACGAACAATGTGATGCTTATCCTCGGGATCATACTTCTTATTTAACTGCAGGACAAAGAGTATACATGAATAATTTCTCATGGACTTCCAAGAAAATGAGAAGCATCTCAATAATAACAACAGGAGGTTACCGTTGTTAAAATAGTTACTTCAACCAGCGCCTGTTGATAGTATGCAGGTTGATTTTTAATGATCTTCACGGCAACAAAACTGTTGGTATCTGAATCCCAGCATTTAGCCACTTGTCCAAATGTCCCGTGGCCAAGGAGATCTTTGACAATATATCTGCACCACATCAAAATGCAAAGTTTAATGAAGAGGTACTAGGTTGTCAGATGGGTAAGGTGGTATCAACTGAAAATCAACATTTTAGCTTTTGGTATTCATTATATAATGACAACATGAAACAAAGGAAGGAAATATGGATCACAAACCTTTTATTTTTCTCTAAATGGATCAACACAAAATTCACTGTCAAAATAAGATCCGAGTTTACATTATCATAGCCATCATTAAGCACTCCAACAGATGGGCTGGTCAAAAATCTTTTTGGATTTAGATCTTCAGAATATTTAAACTGTGGATTGCATATTTGGTATGTTTCAACTATTTCCTTGGTTAATCTAGCCACCAACTGTAAATTAGAAGGTGAGCATCAGTTCACAATTTTAGGTACCATAAGCTCCAAACAGCCAGATATAAATTACAACTTAATAATGTATCAAATTTCCATCTTAAATCAAAATGATGCTACAGCTATATGTTTAAGTAATTAGAAATGAATAAGATAGAAAAGTAATAGGATAAAAATCAATAGCTAGACAATGATACATACATACATGCATACATACATACATATTGGAAAAGAATTATATAGGCAGAGATGACTACGAGACGTTTTAACCACACCACCCTGATTATAAAATAAACACAAGGATATGATAGGGAGAAAATATGGAGAATAAAATCCAATCAGATTTGAATAATCTGATCTTGATCTTAGCCTCCTGAATTTTCTAAAATCCTTATTGTAAATTTAAATTAAAAGTCAACATCCCCCTCAAGTTGGTGTGTAGAAGTCCAGCATGCCCAACTTGCTTATAGATTAGTCAAAATTAGGTATAAACAATCCTTTCATAAGAACATCTACTACTTGCTGTGAAGTAGGAACAAATGGCATCCAAATTAGGCCTACATCCACCTCTTTTATAAAATTTCTGTCAATTTCTACATGCTTGGTCTGGTCATGTTGAATTGGGTTCTGGAATAAAATAATTGCAGTTTTGTTATTACAATACAGCTTCATGGAGAGAGTAATAGGCAGTTGTAACTCTTGTAGAATTATTTTTATGCCATAGAATTTCACAAACTCCTTGTGTCATTGCTCTATATTCAGCCTATGCACCACTTCTAGCCGCAACATTTTGTTTTTTGCTTCTCCAAGTACAGTAACCAGATGTTGACCTTCGGTCAATAATGGATCCAGCCCAGTCTGCATCTGTGCACACTTCAATACCTTGCTCCCAGTTTTCTTAAAAAATAATCTTCTACCTGAAGCACTTTTGAAATACCTCAATCCTGTAAATTGCCTCAACGTGTTTAAGTGGTGAGTACATGAATTGCATTACTAAACTTACTGCAAAGGCTATGCCTAGCCAGGTTTGAGATAAAGAAATTGATTTTCTCACTAATCTCTGGCACCAACTTGTGTCTATTGGATCTCCTTTGTCTTCACTTCCAAGTTTTTTATTAGATTGAGGAGAATAGGAGGAAGAATGATGCCTTGCAAGTTGTCAAACTTCAGAAGAAAACATATTTGGATTTTTTATTTTTAAAAAGTTAAGGAAATAAATCTTCCAAGTACAAAAAACTTGGGAGACCTAGCCTACCAAAGGAAAAAACTAAATGAAGGGGAAAAAAACACCAACATCATACATGTAACACAGCACATCAATCACTTTGTAGATCCACCAGAGAGAACATCCCCCCACACACAGACACAAAAAAAGGCATATAAAGAAGCTAAATGAACTACTCAATTCCAAATGACCTCTAAGGGAAACAATTGACCAATAAAAATTCTAGCATTTCTGTCCAATTATGTACACCAAACAACCCTAGATTGAGAATAATGCCAAAGCCTTTTAGCAACCCAATTGGTGCAAAAACTCTATAATTAACAAACCAGAACTTTTGGAGATCCTCGGGGAAAACCCAATCTTCACCAACAACATTGTTGTGGACAACACCAAACGAATTATTCCAATGGGAAACTAATGAGCAAAGCAATAATAAATGTGAAGCATTAACAAAAATCCATCTGTATAAAACACAATAATTAGGAGACAATGTAGTTAGAGGTCTTCAAATTTTACGTAAAATCATTGGTATTAATCTGGTTTATAAAAGAAGCCCAAACAAAAGATTTAACTTTTGAAGGACCAAATTGGCTTATCTAAGTAAGAATCACGGTGATCTCTTTGAAGAAGTTTATATGGAACAACCTCACAACTTTGTTGCTCAATGGGAGTCTTCCGGATTAGTATGTAGTCTTCACAAATCCTAATATGGACTCAAATAGTCTCCCAAGACATGGTTGGTAGATTCGGTACTGTGTTTAAGTAAATGGCATGTCTTGAAACGAGGATGATAACTCAGTGCATGTTTGGATTAAAGTTTGTCTTAGAATATGGGTTACAGGCCTAACTCATCTCTACAAAACCGACTTGTAAAGTGAGGCTTGCCCCCACTTATATTCTTTAATTTGGCCATATCACTAGTCGATGTGGGACTAAACCGCCACCCTCGAGGTTGCAATTCAAGTAACTCCGAAAGAGGCCGTAAGTAAGGCAAGATAGGGGATCCGCAATTAAGCCTCAATCTTTTATCGCCATTCCACTGCAGGATATATCTACTTGTTTGTTTATGTTGACAACATTGTTATTACATGTAGTGACCACCATGCCATCACCCAATTAAAGCAACACATGCACCACCATTTTGAAACAAAAGATCTTGGTAGACTTTGTTTTCTTGGGGATAGAGGTAGTAGCACAAGCTAAGAGTGGTATTGCCATTTCCCAAAGGAAGTATGCAATGGATATTTTGAACAAAACTTGCTGTTGAATGCTGTTAAGATTACATATTATTCTGCTATTTATGATTTATGATTAGATAGTAATTAGTGATTTAGTCCTTATTACTTATTAGATTGATCCTATTTGCTCATTATGAATAAAGGTTTAGTGTGATCATCCTTGACACACAACATTACAGTAAAACACTGTTATATGGTATCTTAGAGTATAGGTTCTTCTTGAGAGAGGAATAACGAAAATCGTGTTCCAATGAGGACCTATTGTCCCCAATGGACCTCTTTACTAGTCATCCTACTTCCAACGACCTATTTCCACATTCCAGTGGACTTTCTCCTTTTTATGCTCGCTGCCCCTCTTTCCAGCAATTTATCTCCTTTTCTGGCAATCGCCGCCGAAGCTTCGGTGAATTTTTCATCTGGGGACCCAATCACCAGCATCACCATCTACACGATCATCATGGAGACCTCATCAGAGCTTTGACGCTCTCTCATGTGCCCCTCCTTTGCGTGCCAAACGGCATTTGAGCGCCCCCACTGTTCTGACATGTGGTGGCGCGTCCAGCCATATTTTCGGCGTTTGTTTCCGATGCCAAACTCCCTAAACTAAGGCACACAAAGCACAGTCAAATTCAAGCGATTCCGAGACTGTCTTTTGTTGGGCCTTATTTTCCATACTTGGTTTTATTCAGGTTGTGTTTTTGTTTTCATTTATCATGGCTTCTTTGCCCTCTTTTGGCAGACTTCCCAACGCCTTTTCGTCGGGGCTCACCTTCAACCATTGTCGCCTATCGCCAAAAACCGCCAACTCAAACCATCGCCGCATGTGACTCAACCCAGGGCCCTAGCACGTGAAGTTCACGCACCCGACGCGTGATGCATCTCCAGCCAGCGTCATACTGGTCTTCTCTCCCTCCACCTCAAGGCATCCCCAATGGATCTTTTTGCTTTTTTCACGGGTGAACAATACCTGTCATCATCGCCGAAGACCGCCATGTCATCCACATGCGTAGCCAACTCAAAACACCACTGCACGCGACCCCACTTAGGACCCTGGCACATGAAGTTCACACACACGACGTGTAACGCGTCTCCAACGAACCGCCTTTAGTTTCTATTAGGTTGACCACATTTGCAACAAGCTCGATTCATGTGCAGTATATGCTCGAGCTTTCGGGTGAGTGTTAAGATTACATTTTTTTATCGGCAAAAGTAGATATATTATATATATTAATGAAAGCAGTACAAGTGGTACTGATTTACAAACAGCCTAGCATCAACGAGAGCAGACCTATGGTTAGCTAATACAATATACAGAATAAGTATTAGAGAACCAAAGATCTGTCTATTAGCTAGGCAACCACCCCCCCCCCCCCTCTCAATACAAAAAACATCCCTAATACTGCTATCTGCTAGACCACGAGTGAAATGGGATATCAAATCCTCTTTCCAAGTTTTTAAACCAGGTCCAGCAGAAGAATAATGCATCCTGCATCAATTTATGACCATTAAAGCTTTCATTTAGGAATGCAATCCTATTCCTATGATGGCAAGTACACCAAGTGAGTGCAATCCACCAACTCTGCCATCGTTGACCCCTAAAACCATCAAATTGGATAGTAATTAGTGATTTAGTCCTTATTATTAATTATTAGATTGATCATATGTAATCAATACTGATCCTATTTGCTCATTATAAATAAAGGCTTAGTGTGGTCATCCTTGACACACAACATTACAGTAAAACAGTGATATAAATGCTAAGCCTATTGACACACCTATGAGTCACAATTCCCAACTTCTACCAAATTAGGATGAGCCAGTTTTAGATCCATAATGATACAGACAATTGGCTGGGAAGCTGAATTGTCTCACTGTCACCCGACCAATGTTGTTAATGGCGGATGGTGGTTCATGGCAGAAAGTCAAAAATCCACCATAAAAATATGGCGGATGGCATAGCGGAAAATGGCGGACGTCATGGCGGACAAAAAAATAATAAAAATATACGTATAAATATAAATAAAACATTAAAAAAAAACAATGGATTGCATTCAAATAACTGAAAAAAAAAACAAAAAACGGGTGTAAAAAATAAAAAAGGGTGTCAAATAGAAAAAGGAAAAAAAAGCACCCCTCATCAAAAACAGGTGTCAAACAGAAAAAAGAAAACGCCCTCAGCCCAGGGCAAGCGATTGAATCTATTTGATTATGGGTTATGGGTTAGGTGGAACCAGTTAGCAAAAGGAAAAATACAATTCTCAAATGCCTTTCTTCCTTCTTTGTTTAAGAGGCCAGTCTGCCATGGACAAAACAAAAAAAATAAAATGCGCCAGAGCACTACCGTCGCCGTCGACGTGCGTCGTGCGGCAGTCGCGTGCGGCAGTCGTGTGCATCGTGTGTCGGTCATCGGTCGTCGGTCTCTCGCGTGCGTCGTCTGCTGGTCTGCTGCCGTCGCACTCGAGAACGTTGTCTGCAGTTGTCGTGTGCGTCGTCGGCGCCTGCGCCGCCGTTCGTCGCGCTGCAGACTGCTGCTGGTCACGCTGCTGAAGAGGAGAAACTCGGGTAGGGTTGGCTCGGGTCAGCCCAACCCCTGTCGCGCATGTTTTTTAAAAATAAAAATTCCGCTATTCCGCCATTCATGCGATTCCGCCATGACCGCCATGGCTATGGCAGTCGCCATAAGAAACCCGCAACGCCACCGCTATTTGGTGGTGTTTTTCCGAAATTCCGCGACGCCATTCCGCCATGGTGCCGTCATGGTCGCTTTTTAATAACACTGCACTCGACCAGATATTTCCTATGCATATAGTATAGTGAGTCAATTTCTTAACTCTCCTTGTGAAGGACATTGAGATGTTGTCATTCGTATTCTAAAATATATCAAATGAGCTCCAAGAATAGGTCTTTTGTATGAAGACAGGGGTCATACTTGAATTGTGGGATATTCGGATGCAAATTGAACTGGCTCTTCCACTGATAGGAGATCCACCTCTGGATATTTTGCATATTTCCTAGAAAAGTAAGAAGCAAAATGTTGCAAGTCCAGTGCAGAAGCACAGTAACAAGTCATGGCTTCAGCCACTAAGGAACTTATTTCGCTGAAAAAGTTGCTCAAAGAACTAAAGTTTGAAGATGTTACACAGATAACACTCGATAATCAAGTTGCACATTATTGAGGTAGATTACCACTTCATCAGGGAGAAGATTGGCAAATGTCTTTGCTAAGTCTTTGAGGGGTCCTCGAATTGGTTATATTTGTAACAAGCTAAGCGCATATGATTTATATGCTCCAACTTGAGGGGGAGTGTTAGATATTGAAAATATCTTTAATTGTGGTCATTAGACAATTGTTGGAGATGGATATTGTTAATTATGGTAATTAGGAAATTCTACGATGTACAAAATTATGGTAATTAGGCAATTGTTTTCTATGTAATTATTACCCACGCTATATATAGTAATACATTCTGATGTGTACATTGACACACATATTCAGTCATGTCTCTTGTTTTCTCTTCTCAACAGAAAACACCTTATGAAGACCATGTGTCTAAAATTAAATAGAACCCCAATCACCCAAGCTTATTCCAAATTAGCTACCAAGCAAAATGAAACTATAGGCTCCAACCAAATGCACCACCAAATAGTAGAATAAGTTAAACATTGTCATAAAAAATCATCAATGCATAAAGCCTTTTAAACCAATGCCATAAAGATTTAGCCTCTATATACCAAATCACTAAAGATAGCACGTGGATATTATTCCAAGGACATAGGGCACACTCAGCATTGACCAAACAGGTACATTAATAGAGAATAAAGAATAAAGAATCAGTAGCAAAAGGAGGCATTAACAGATGATGAACATGCACCATCCATAGCATGCATATTAGGCAAAAGTGACCATTTACCTGAAACACATCAGTAGCTCAATTCAACAAAAGTTATCAATTGGGAAAAGAATTTGCACAAAAACACTCCAAAGGAGTCAAAGGATCAAATCCTTTAAATAAAAACTAAAGACAGATGAATATAATCAACAAGATCCAACCAATACTCCCGCTCAGAAATTTCCTATCATTTAGAAAAATGTGAAAATTCAAAGAAAATTGGAATCTTCAACACTATCAAAATTGTGGATAGCATAGTTAAGTAAGGAACTAGAAACCTCTATGCTTCTCTTTTCAAATGAGCAAATCAACGTAATCTATAACAAGAGCATTAAAGTGCACAGGATCTGGACTCAGTACAAAATGATAGCATGGTAGGCCATCATTCAATTTATTACAAAAGTCATAACCATTTTCCCTTTAACCCACTTCTTCTTCATATTTTTAACTGTTGCTATGGCGAAGAGAAGTGATGAACGAAGACTACAAGAATCCAACAACACTACACAAACAAAACAAGAGTATATCTACAGAACACATGAAGTCCACCAAACCTAAAAAACTGGCAAAATATACCAACAAATTCTACTCAACTATTCCCAAACTATTCCCACCTCTAGCATCTCTAAATCCCAACACCCCATTATAAATACCCTAAAAGAAACACCTTTTTCACTCAAAAACTATCACCATACCATTTTAATCACAAAACAAGGCACCCAGTTCTATTTTCCCTAAAAGAAACACCTTTTTCAGTCAAAAACTCTCGCCATACAATTTTGATCACAAAAACACAAAACAAGCCAGCCAATTTAATCACACACGCACACTTATTCTCACAAAAAGCAACCAAAATCAAAACACAAACTCACAGGTTTCCTCACAACCACGCGCAACGGTTGCTGCTGCGGCTTCTTCTCAGCAGCAGAAGCATCTTCTTCTTCGGCCTTAGGCTTGCAAGGAGAGAACACGAAGCCGCGGGGACGCCACCCCGAGGCCAAGTCCGATGATGATGATGATGACTGAGCCTGCTCCTCCCCCGCACGTGCGACCCCATCCATGATCCACAAACAAAAAGTTAACAAAAAGAAACAACAAAGAAAGAGCGAGCGAGAGAGAAAGCCGCCCCCAAATTCAAGTGAGAGAAAGATTCACTTTCCCCAATTCGACTTCCATTATTGCCCCTCCTTCTTTTCTTCTTCTCATCACCACCACCACCACTGCGAAAGTGCTTCTTCTTCCAATCAATCCAACCGATTTCAATCCCATCACGGGCCCCACCTCCACGCCCCTCCAATCCTCGCCTCGAACCCGAGATCCATCGATTCGCGGGTTCCGCTTTTCTTCTTCCGAATTTAATCCGATGGAAAGAGGGGAAATTGGTCGCAAAATGGAGAAAATTGATCGATCGGATGTAATGAGGGTTTTGGTTCTGTGTAGAGGGATTTCGATTATTGTATAATTTAGTTTCTTCTTTGGTTGTTGCTTTCAAAGAAAGAGAAAGAGGATTAAGAGAGAGATGCAACGGGTGCTGCGTTTCGTTGGTCTCGGAGACAGGCACTGCACGACACGCCGTCTTGGTTCGGTCCTAGCAGTGATGAGGAATTCTTTCTTTCTTATTTTTTGTTTTTGTGGGAACAAAAATCCCCTCTTTTTAATGTGGGCAAATGGCAACACAATCAGCACTCCCTCATTCCAACTCTAGCTTCATTTACCTTTTTTATTAGTGCTTTTAATTAATTAATTATTGCTTTTATTTAATAACTATACATCTGCTGGGTACATAGAATTTATGTTTTTAAATTTTATTTTTTTAGGTTATTTTTAAAATATTCTTGTGACATGATGTAAAATAATATTCTTTTTTATAATTTTTTTGGATTTAAATATATTTTTATTTTCTTAAATTTGGAGGCAGGTCTATATCCCACAGGTGACAAAGGGTGTGATCGCCTAGCAGCCATGACAAAGAAGAGCTTAAAAATAAATTTTTTTTTGTATAGTTGTACTTGTATGGTAATTTTTTTAATGTTATTTTTTATTATTTTATAAATAGATTAAAATTATTATTTTTATCCTATATCTTTTTTATATTTAAATTAAAATTATAACATGAGTATAAAGTGCTAATATCTTAGTTGTTAGTTTTTTTTCAATGTGTGTTGTTGCATAAAAAGCAACCGATTGGATTGGTTAAAAAATTCAACACAATTCCGAAATAAAAATCAAGCGGTTGATGTTAAATGTTAAAGAGGAAAATATGCTCTTCAACAATAGATTCTTAAACTCTCATACTACTAAAGGAAGTGTTTAGTGTAGGTGAATGGGAAAAAGTATAAAAAAATGCAAGAAAATTGAATTTAAATGATGAAAAAAGCAATAAGAAATGAGATAAAAGTGGAAAGTGTCTGATGTAGGTTTTCATTTTGTTAAAATTCAAAATTACTTTATCTAATATTCCTACATATAAAATAATGTTACTAAATTATTTTTATATTTATTTTCTTTCATAAGATGCTTCAGACGTGAAAAATAATGAAAGAATTACATATTTATTTCTACAATTTAAATACATTTAAAGTATTTTATAACTACAATTATTGCTTAGTTAACAATTACACATGTTATATTACTTTTCCATTATTTTACTTATTAGTTGGAATTAAAAGTTTGAATTATTTTTCAATGTTTTACTTATATGTTAAAACAAATAATTGAATAAAAAGCTAGAATTTTTTTTAACCTTCGGAAACTGTATTAATTAATACAAGATCATCCTACAATTACATAAATAAATTGTTTACCCCATCCGCCACATGGGTTGAAAAACTAGTATGTATAAAAAGAGAAGGGTTGGATTATTTTTGGAATATAGAAGGAGATGGGTAGGTGTAGTTTTGGAAGAAAATCGAATTCATGAGGAGCACCATAATTCATGAGGGGCATATTTCTGTTAGCAGCTGGTCTTCAAGGCCCAGCAACCTCCATGCAGAAGAAGAGAGAAGCGAGAAAAGAGAAAGAGAGACAAAGGAGTATTCTTATTTTCTTATCGTTTTGCAAGGTGCTTTCAGTCATTTATAGTTTGTTACAAGGAACCAAACTTAACGGCTACAACAGAAAATCTAATTGCTAGTTAGTTATTCTAACAGAAGCTTGTAATGGTTGATTGTGTCTTCTCGAAGCTACTTGTCTCCTTTGTGCATGGCTCAACTATCAAGTACGTAGTCCTTCAAGCGCAAGGGGGTATTACTTTGCCTTTTGGGCTTTGCTATTTGTGACTCCTTTCTACTAGGTGTATCATTCCTGTCGCCTTCGAATAACACCTTGTCCTCAAGGTGATGAAGGGATTTAAGGGTTGACCATTCTTCCCACGATGCTTCATCAGGATGCAGACCCTTCCATTGAACTAACACTAGTTGCTTTGGGCTTGTGTCTGACGGAATGGTCTTGTGAGCCAAGATGGCTAAGGGAACTAGAACTGGTTGGTTGTCCACGGGCAAGGGAGGAAGGTGCGTGGCCTATTCCGATGTCGGAGATCCGATGAAGGGCTTCAAGATAGAGCAATGAAAGACGGGATGGATGCGAGAATGCTCTGGTAATGCCAGCTTATAGGCAACTGGTCCCATTCTTTCTACAATATGGAATGGCCCATAAAAACGCTTGGCAAGTTTGGAATGAGTCGCACCCGAAACCGTTGTCTGTCGATATGGCCGGAGTTTTACCAAGACCCAGTCTCCGATATGGAACTCGTGATCTCGGCGATGACCATCCGCGATAGCCTTCATGTGTTCTTGAGCTTTAAGCAACTTTTGTCGTAATAACGAGAACACTTCTTCTCTTTGACTCAGCCATTCATCTACTGCTTCTACTTTTGCAGAGCCTTCCACATGGTGAGGATAGTTTGGTGGCTTACGACCAAAGGTGACCTCGAACAGAGTCAATCCTGTGGTCGAGTGAACAGAGGTGTTATACGACCACTCCGCCCACAACAGAAATCGTCCCCAAGTCGTGGGTTTGCGATGAACAAAGGTGCGCAAGTACTGCTCCACCACTCGGTTGGCCACCTCCGTCTGTCCATCTGTCTGTGGATGATAGGCAGAGCTCATCCTGAGCTTAATGCCACTCAAGGAGAAGAGAGTTTGCCAGAATCTGTTGACAAAAAGTGGATCTCAATCGGAAACGATGCTCCTAGGCATACCATGGAGTTTACCTACTATCTCCATGAAAAGCTGGGCAACACCTTGCATCGTGTGCTACGAGGGCAGCATGTCGAGATGAAGACCTTTTGAAAAATGGTCTACTACCACGAAAATGCAGGTGTGACCGCGGTACGCCGGTAACCCTACTATGAAGTCCATTGACAGATCTTCCCAGGGCTGAGATGGTACGGGCAGAGGGCAGAGCAAACCTCTTGGCTTTGCAGTTTCATACTTCACAAGCTGGCAATCTACACAACTAGCAACAAACTTACGTGTGTCTGCCGCCATGTTCTTCCATGTGAAGTTTTCCGATAAACGATTCAAAGTTTTCCTGAAGCCCATATGACCACCTGTGGGCGTCTGATGGAATTTAGTAAGCAATACATTGATGAAGGAGCAGTTGGGGGGTAACCATATGCGTCCTTGATGTAGAATGAAGTGAGATGTTATCGTGTATTCAGGAAAGTCTACCGGAGACGAATGAATCTGTTCTCTGAGAGTAATGAACTCCTCGTGTGACTGGAGTTCCTTCCATAAGTCTTCCAAGAACATGAAGTGTGGCGTCGAAAGGATGAAGAAGGACGCAGTAGTTGACTCCGATACCCACGACAAGGCATCTGCGACTACATTGGTTTTACATGTTCTATATTGTATGGAATAATCAAATCCCAACAATCATGACAAGTACCTGTGTTGTTCAGGAGTTTGAATCGCCTGAGTCATCAACTCCTTCAAGCTTCGATGGTCTGTAAGGATCACAAAGTGATGACCTAAAAGGTATTGCCGCCACTTCTTAACGGCGTTGGTGATGGCTGCAAGCTCGCGTACATATGTTGAGGATCTCGCTAGCTTGGGGCAAAACTGCTTGCTGAAAAAAGCGATTGGGTGTCCTTCCTGAGATAGCACTGCACCCATGCCGGAACCTGATGCATCTATCTCCACGGTGAACGGTTTGGTGAAGTCCGGCAGTGCTAACACCGGAGTGTTAGTGACAACATTTTTGAGAGCTTGAAAGGCAGCTTCTGCTTTGGGTGACCACGCAAACCCATCCTTAGTTAACAGGTGAGAAAGAGGGGTTGCCATAGTTGCATATCCTTTAATGAACCTGCGATAGAAGCCTGTAAGTCCAAGAAACCCACGGAGGTTGTGAGCAGTGTGCAACGGCGGCCATTGTTGAACAACTTGTACCTTGTCAGGCACTAGTTGTACGCTTTTCTCGGAAACAATGTGGCCCAGATACTCAATTTTTTGTTGCGCGAATGAACACTTGGGTAGCTTGAGTGTGAATTTACCATTCATTAACACTTGAAATGTTGTTTCTAAGTGAATCAAATGATCACTAACAGTCCGATTGTATATTAGAATATCATCGAAGAAGATGATGATATACTTGCGTAAGTATGGCTGAAACAAGCGGTTCATTGTTGCATGGAAGGACGAAGGGGCATTGCAAAGCCCAAACGGCATCATGCGAAATTCATAGTGGCCATGGTGGGTTCGAAACGCTGTTTTCCCGATATCAGATTCTTTCATCAATATTTGATGATAACCTTGCATCAAATCTAATTTGGAAAACCATGTTGCACCTCCCAGTTCATCTAATAATTCATCCACCGTTGGTATAGGGAAACGATCTCGAATGGTGATGGCATTAAGCGCCCTGTAATCCACACAAAAATGCCATGTGCCATCTCGTATCTTTACGAGTAATACAGGTGAAGAAAAAAGGCTCGAACTATGCTGGATATGGCCTTGGCTCATCATGACAACTACTTGATTTTCAATTTCTTGTTTTTGTGAATAAGGGTAACGGTAGGGACGCGTATTAACAGGGGTTGAGTTTGGCAAGAGGTTGATGGCGTGATCAGTGGGTCGTGACGGTGGTAAGGTGTTTAATGGCTGAAAGAATGGGGCGTATTTAGTGAGGAGGTTGTTGATTTCTGGAATCTGGGAAGTTAAGGGTAGAAAGGTAGTGGTGTGAGGTTCTAACTGAATGTGGAAATAACTACTGGTGTTACCTGTATGCATAAGGCGTCGCAATTGTGAAGGAGAAATTTGCTCCATGTTCTTATTGCGTTCTCCGGTGAGCTCGATTAGCTTCCCTGCGTAAATGAACTTCATTGTGAGAGAGGTATAGTCAGTAAGTACATGCCCTAATGATTTGAGCCACTGCACTCCTAGGACGACGTCCGCACCGCAAATTGGCAACACGTGAAAATCAACTGTGAAAGCATGGTCTTGAATGTTCACCGGAACATCTAGGCAAATCTGATGGCATTGGAGTTCCTCCCCGTTACCCACAATGACCTTAAGAGGTGATGTATTTTGAGTAGACAACCCCAAGGTGGAGATTAACGCCTGTTGCGGGAAGTTTTGGGTACTTCCTCCATCAATGAGGATGCGAACCCTACGATTTCCAATTACTCCAAAAACACGCAAGGTTTTAGGAGCCCCATGTCCTGAAAAAGCGTAAAGGCTGATCTACGCCGGCGGCAGTTCATCGATATCAGAAACTGCTGTTACCAAGTCAGGTTCATGGCTTCCTTCCTCCTCCTCAGTAACAAACAGAAATAACGAGGGAGTGCACTTGTGCCCATGCGAAAATTTCTCGTCGCAATTAAAGCATAATCCCTTCTCCCGGTGAAGGGCTAATTCTGTAGGTGACAAGCGTTTAAAAGGAACAATGGTAGTCTGAGGTTTGGTTGTTCCTTAGACCAACGAAGGTTCAAAGGAGTTGGTGGATGGCGGTGTGGTGGTTTGTGTGGGTGGAAATTTTGTGACGTGAGTGTTCTGACGACGACCATCCCAAAGCTTCTCTTCATGCAGCCTTGCAAAGGAGACTGCTTGAGTCAAGGATTGTGGTTGCATCACCTGCACTTCCCGACGAATGGCGGGACTTAACCTCGAGATGAAACAACTCAGCACAAACGGTGCCGGAAGTCCTATGACGCGATTGGCTAAGGCTTCAAATTCTGAAATATACGCTGTCACTGACGATTGTTGAGTCAGCTTACACAACATTCTAGTGGGATCTTCGTACGTTGAAGATGAGAATCGTGTGTGTAGTGCGTGAAGGAACGCGGGCCACAACGACAACTACCCATTGCGATACATCCACTGGAACCAAGCTAACTCTGTCCCTTCTATGTAGAATGACGCGATTGTGAGGCGCTCATGATCCGGTGTTTCATGATATTCAAAGAATTGCAAAATCTTGAATATCCACCTAGCTGGGTCAGAACCATCGAACCGCGGGACTTCTAGCTTTAAGTGGTGGACTGTACTCATGTTGGTTGTTGGCGTCGGATTGAACGCAGGCGAAGGCCCTTGAGGGTTGGTCTACGATGTTTCCAACTGAGTCATCCTCTGGAGCAGTTCGTCGAACCTGGAAGATATTGATGATGAAAGCTTGGCGAAGGCATCTTCCCATCGTTCAGTACTTGTCTTCGAGCGAGTGACATCAGCCATGGCAACGACAATGAAAGCACCAATGTTAGGTCTTCAAGGCCCAGCAACCTCCCTGAGGAAGAAGAGAGAAGAGAGAGAAGAGAAAGAAGAGAGAGAGAGACAAAGGAGTATTCTTATTTTCTTATCGTTTTGCAAGGCGCTTTCAGTCATTTATAGTTTGTTACAAGGAACCAAACTTAACGGCTACAACAGAAAATCTAACTGCTAGTTAGTTATTCTAACAGAAGCTTCTAATGGTTGATTGTGTCTTCTCGAAGCTGCTTGTCTCCTTTGTGCATGGCTCAGCTATCAAGTACGTAGTCCTTCAAGCGCAAGGGGGTATTACTTTGCCTTTTGGGCTTTGCTATTTGTGACTCCTTTCTGCTAGGTGTATCAATTTCATTATGTTAATAGTCATCATTACACATTACATTTTTTTGTAGTGCATTACAAATGTTAATTGTCATTGAATACAAATTCATGATTTTTGCAGCACATTACACACGTTACAGAACTTTAGTATCCAAATCATTTTAGTATCCAAATCAAAACTACATGTTGAAGGAAAATATGATTTTAGCCTTAATTGCCTATGAATGTGCCATCATTTTCTTCTATTTTCTAAACCCTTTTTGCACCATTTTAATTATTGATTGGTCTTAATTGTCAATTAATTAGGCAGTTTTATTATTTGGGCTCATTTAGCTAATTTGATGTTTTTAATCTAATTTCAGGAATTAATGAAACATTGGGCTTAATCCAGATTTTGGTTGTGGACTTGAAGAGGGCAAATAAAGCAGCGCTTACCTTAGTTAATTTCTAATTAGGAAATTTCGCAATTTTATGTTGTTCAGTGTTTATTTCGTTTTGGGCCAGAGTATTGTAATAGGGCCCAATGACTTTGAGTGACTCTTTTTAAATAGCTGCCTTGGGATTCGTGCAGGGCATTCTATTCTGCTATGCTATTTTCATTATTCAGAGCTTTGGTTTTAGGTTTTCACGTTTTTCTGTTCCCTTGTTACAGTTTTCGTTCTTAATGCAAATTTCCGTTTTCTGCTTCTTATTACGAGTTCATTCTTGCCTCTTCTTCTACTTTCTGTTCATTTACGTTCTTGTTCATTTACGTTTCTGTTCATTTACGTTCTTGTTCATTTACGTTTCTGCTTCATGCTTCATTTGCGTTTTCTGTTTGAATCCATGGAAGGCTAGATTTTCTGGTGTTGTTTCCTTTTGAGGACGAAGCCCAACTCTCTTTGAGGTTTCATTTGTAATGTGGTTTCCTGGCAGTTTTCCCTTCACCAGTTATCCTAATTTCGTGAATATTAATCAGTGCACGCTTCGTGTTCGATTAATTGCCTCTGAGCCTAACTTGCGTTCATGCTTAATGGACGAAGGGCTAACTGGTGTATGTGGTGCCTAATCACGTATTGAAAACCCTAAGTTGATTTTCGCTTAGTAAATTGAAATAGGGTTGGATTAAGTGGTTGACTGTTAGGGACGAATTCTCCATAACCCAGGATAAGAGAGTGGCTTCTGAATCAGAGGAAACAACCCATTTTTAATATTAGTAGTTTTGTATTCCATTTTATTTGTTCTGCTCTTTAATTACCAAACAACCAAACCCCCCCCCATCGTTACTGTTACTGCAAGTATATTATGAACATTTGGCTTGTCACTGCTCGTTGGGAAACGACCTAGGATCACTTCCTAGTTACTGCATTTTCATGTTTATTTGATTCGGGTACGGCCTCGATCAGTCATCATTACACATATTACATTTTTTTGCAGTGCATTACAAATGTTAATTGTCATTGAATACAAATTCATGATTTTTGCAGCACATTACACACGTTACAGAACTTTAGTATCCAAATCATTTTAGTATCCAAATCAAAACTACACGTTGAAGGCAAATATGATTTTAGCCTTAATTGCCTATGAATGCAAATTCATGAGTACATTACATGTTACATTTTTTTGCATCACATTACATGTTACATAATTTTAGTATTCAAATCAAAACTACATATCGAATGCAAATATGATTTTAGCCTTATATAAACAATGGGGTTTAAGATGTGTTTTTCTGAAGTAACATGGAATTACATATTTCTAAAACTTTGTTTTTCTTTTATCTTTGTTCTTCATTGTTTGGAAATTTTCTTCCACATTTTTGTTGCTTCGACAATCACATACCTGCACCTTCAACATATGGGTTCACAAATTGGTTTAGAAGTGTTGTAGTCAAATTCATTTCACAATAGGTTAAACATTTAATTACTACATTATATTTTGTTTCTTATAAGATTGCAATCCATCATAAAAATTGAGAGGTAATTCTGGTTTTTTGTCAACAATCTATATATATATATATATATATATATATATATATATATATATATAAAGAGAGAGAGAAAGAAAGAAAGAACATATCATATGAGAGGAAAGTATTTTACATGAGAGTGAGAAGATTAGATTTGAACCGTATAACCAAATATAGACAATCAAGATTTAATGTCATATAAAAAAGTAAGATAATTTTTTAAAAATGTCATGAGTCTTTCTAACACTAAATCTTAATTACACATGTATGGTTATATTATTCAGATTTAATCATCTCACTTAAATGCTTCCTCTCATAAGATATGCTCTCATATATAAATATATATAAAGAGAGATCCACTTACTCCAAGAGTAACTCCTCATCATCACCATTCATTTTCTTGAAATCTAATGGTTAAGATTAGTTACTTATTACAACCATTAGATTTCAAGAAAATGAACGGTGAGGATGAGGGAGTAAGTGGATCCTTATATATATATATATATATATATATATATATATATATATATATATATATGTCAGACTCTAATTTCATCCAGGTATAATGCCTTTATCATCCGGGTAAAATGCTTTTATCATTGTCAATCGAATTGCGGCGTTTGACACCGGTTACAGTGCAAGGCCAAGGGGTTGCCCAGGGTTTTGATGGTTGTTTGTTAGATTCCGAAACCCGAAACAAAGCCATAAGGAAGGATTGGGTATAATCCTTGTAGCCTTAGGGGTCCCTTTTAATATTATATATGTATTAACCTCTTCTACTCATTATTGATAATTTCATTCTACTTGTAATGCTTATTGTAGTTTATCACTAGTGTCATGAAATTGGATTTTAAATGAGACTCGAATGTAATCTTAGAAACTTAACCAAATGATTTTACTATTTATGTTACATTTCTAATAATAGAGCATAACATTTTGATTGCAAAAAAGTACAAGAATATAATTGTAATGTTGGAGTATTTACCGCAGATGCGAGGGATCGATATTTAATGAATATTCTTAGGTTCCAAGTGCGAGGAATCGACTTGGAATAACTATGTGTGCATCACTAATGTTAGAAAATGACTTATATGTTATCCTTATTAGGATACTAAGGGTATGAGCGATGAAATCCAATCCTATGTTTTTCTTGAATCAATTTATTTTTGTTTTTTGTAATTTATTTATTTTCGGCGCACTAAATTTCGTTATTTTCATTTCCGTAATTTACATATTTTTGATGCACTAAATTCCATTATTTTCATTTTTCGTCATTTTCGTATTTTTGTTGTTCCCACAATTCTGTTATTTTTACTTTCTTTTACTTTAAGTTGTCACGCTAAGTCTCGGACTTGCCTGGTAATTCTCCTAGAGTGTTTTTTTTAACACACGATGTTGGGTCTTGGACTCGTCTAGTGCACTCTGAGATATTCATCATATTCAAAAAATAGGTGGATACGAAGGATATCCGACCAATAAACAAAACCAAATAAAAAAACAAATCAATTCAACACACAAAATTTTTTGCCTAAAGAACTATCGTAGGTCTGATTTCCTCATTGCACCTAGGGATACGTAGGAGCAAGGGCAACACCCTTGTCGATTCAAAAAAAATAATACAAAAAAATTCACTGCTCATAGGGAAATAAATAATTTTGAAGTCACTTTTCAAAATTCGCAAACTTTTCTTTTTGGTTTTTCTAACCTTTTCCCTTAAATAAATGTTGGTGGCGACTCCCACTCATTTTCTTCATAGAAGACAAAATCAACTTTTACTTTCTTTCGCCATCCCGTCGTGATGTTAGGTTGTGACAATATTAATCTTGTGCATATGAATCTTCGTTGAGTTTTACTTATCTAATCTAAATTATAAATTGTGTATATAAGAAGAAATATGCTTCCCAACAAATTTCTTAAACTATTATGGAGACAAGTTGCAGGCTGGGGATATTAATTTAATGGACTCATATGGAAATATGGTGAAAATGAAAATTTATTTTTGCCAAAATTGATTAGCTATCAAAAAAGTTGGTTACATGTCTGAAATTTTATATTACTTGTTATTTGATCATGTTGTTGTGTTTTATTACCTGGGACAAAATAAATTTTCATATTAGAATATTTGATATGAATGTCTGTGAAATTATTTATCCAATTGGTCCTCTAGAAGATTGACCATGTATATTAAAGAAAAATGGTATTCATTCATCAAAGATAACAAATTAAAGGCTAAAAATGTTTTAACATTTTGGTTTAAAGAAAAGTGGTTTTAACGAACTAAATTTAATCATTTAATTTGAATTGCCATTTTTTCATAAATGTTAAAAAAATTATTTAACATTCATAAATTTAATATCCAAACCATTAATCGATTACACAAAAATGGTAATCGATTACCAGAGAGCAACATTGCCAGAAATAACTTCTTGTAATCGATTACATTATTATGGTAATCAATTACCAGCGGTTATTTTAGCCAGAAAAACAAAAACAAAAGGTTTTCTAGGAGAGAAGAAGTTTTGAGTTACTATCAAAATATATATTTTTTATGAAAAATATATTTGAAAATACTTTATGAATAATTCTCAATCATGTAATTCACATATCATATCATGCAAAAACATTAAAACATTAAAACACGAAGATAATCAATTTTATAAAAAACAATCAAAACACAAGTATGAAGAATATTGATTTTACTTAAATATATGAATGAATATTTCATGCAAATAAGATGAAATCAATCAAGCAAATATACTCATGATTTCAAACAATCAAAAGACAAACAAATAAAGAATTGTTAGTCATCATAATCAAATTGTTTGAATAAAAATTTCAACTTTAAGAAAATTTTTAATAAGATAATGGTTTTGATATTACCTTTTTCAGGATTGAAGTGTCTAGATCTTCAAAGATGAGGATCATGCTTTTTCTCCTTTTTTTTCATCCTTGAGAGATGTTCTCATCACTTTCATAATCTTTGATTAGAAGATTAATATCCTTTTCTGAACCATCGGATGAATCATTGTCATCCCATGCAATGTATGCTTTCTTAGTTCTTCTTTCGTCAAATCTTTTCTTTTCACTTTTCTCCAACCATTCTTCATTTGATGGACAGTTGGCCTTGATGTGACCAATTTGGTTGCATTTGTAACACCTATGGACTTGAGAATCATCTTGTGATTTTCTTCCATTATTGAAATTCTGACGCCTGTCAATTCTTCTTTTCTTGATGTATTTCTGAAATTTCTTAACAAAGAAGGAAAAATCTTCTTCATCATCTGAATCTTCTTCTTCATTTTCTTCTTGTATTGAAGATGAGGCTTTAAGGGCTATGCTTCTCTTCTTTTTGTCATTTTCTTCATTCTGATTGAGGCGTTGAAGTTCCATCTCGTGTTCCTACAATTTACCAAATAAAGTGGCAAGAGACATGGAAGAAAGGTCTTTACTTTCAGAACTAGCAGTTACCTTGGGCTGCCATTCCCTACTTAAACATCTTAAGACTTTATTAATTAAATCTTCATTAGGAAAGACTTTTCCTAATGATGCAAGATGGTTTACTATATGTGTAAATCTTTTTTGCAAACTATGAATATTTTCATTTGGATTCATCCTAAATAATTCATATTCATGGGTAAGGGTATTTATTCTAGACCTTTTTACATATGTGGTTCCTTCATGGGTTAACTGGAGAGTATCCCACATATCCTTGGCATTAGTACAATTTGATGCTCTAAAGTACTCATCTATCCCTAGGGCTGAAGTGATGATGTTTTTGGCTTTGAGATCGTACTGAATTTTTCTCCTATCTTCTTCTGTCCACTGATCTCTAGGTTTTTGGGTTGTAGTGCTTGTGCTTACATCTACTATAGTGGGTATATGTGGTCCTAATTCTATTGCTTCCCAAATATTTAGATCTATGGCTTCAATGAATATCTGCATGCGGATTTTCCAATAATGGTAACCCTTACCATTGAAAATGGGTGGTCTGTGAATGGAATTTCCTTTAGGAAACAAGGGATTTGAGGAGGCCATTTATCTTGAAGTGGTTAGACTTTCTACAAGAAACCTGCTCTGATACCACTTGTTGGATTGAGTGGCCTCAAAATAATTAAGAAGGGGGGTTGAATTAATTATTCCTAAACCTTTACTAATTAAAAATTTACTCTTCTAAGGCTTTTACTTATGTTGTTAAGAGAATAGAGAGTAGAAGAGAAACTTAACAGAAAGTAAAAGCGGAAATTGAATGCACAGTGGAAAGTAAAAGAGTAGGGAAGAAGGAAATAAACACACAATAGTTTTTATACTGGTTCGGCAACAACCCGTGTCTACATCTAGTCCCCAAGCGACCTACGGTCCTTGAGATTTCTTTCAACCTTGTAAAAATCCTTTTACAAGCAAAGATCCACAAGGGATGTACCCTCCTTTGTTCTCTTTGAACCTAGTGGATGTACCCTCCACTAGAACTGATCCACAAGAGATGTACCCTCTCTTGTTCTCAGTCAAACCCAGGTAGATGTACCCTCTACTTGTACCACAAAGGATGTACCCTCCAATGTGTTAAGACAAAGATCTCATGCTGTTAAACCTTTGATACTTTGTGAATGGGGATACAAAAGAATTCTCAGGCGGTTAGTCCTTTGAACACTTTTGTATTAGGGAAAGGAAAGAATCAAAAGAATTCTTAGACTATGTCATTTTGAATTCTTTGACAAGGGAGAAGGGAGACACAAAAGAATTCAGGCAGTTAATCCTTTGTTCTTTGGGAAAAGGTAGAAGAGAGACACAAAAAGAATTCAGGCGGTTAGTCCTTGGTGAATTCTTTTTGACAAAGGGAGAAGAGAATGAAAAGATGAATAGCACAAGTTTTCAAGGTTTAGAAAACCAGAAAATTTCAGAAAGCTTTTGGTACAAAGAAGAAGAAGAAGTTCAAAGAGATTCAAGGCTTGTAAAGGATTGTATGAAATAAGTGTAAAAGTGTATTGAAAAGCAAATCAAAGCCTTGCTTTTATAAACTCTTCATGTCTGGCGAAGAGGACCATTTAGAAGAGTTATAACTTTTAGAAAAACTTAAAACCAATTTGAAAAAGTTAAAACCTTTTTGAAGAGTTACATCTTTTGATTTATTCAGAAACAGTCATTGGTAATCGATTACCAAATAAGTGTAATCGATTACACAAAGCTTTTATGTGAAAGGATGTGACTCTTCACATTTGAATTAGAATTTCAACGTTCAAAGGCACTGGTAATCGATTACCAAAACATTGTAATCGATTACAACCTTTTGAAATTAATTGGAACATTGTAAATTCAATTTGAAAACTTTTTCAAAACAATTTTGCTACTGGTAATCGATTACAAAAATCTGGTAATCGATTACCAGGAGTAAAAACTCTTTGGTAAACATGTTTTGAGAAAAATCATGTGCTACTCAATTTTTGAGAAAAAACTTTTCATACTTATCTTGATTAAGCCTTCTCTTGATTCTTGAATCTTGAGTCTTGAATTTTGATCTTGATTCTTGAGATCTTGAACCTTGAATCTTGATTCTTGACTCTAAACTTTCTTCTTGAGTCTTGAATCTTCTTGATTCTTATCTTGAACTCTTGAATTGTTCTTGATTCACTTGAGTTGTTCTTTGAGCTTTTTGTCATCACCTTTGTCATCATCTTTTGTTATCATCATTGTTATCATCAACACACCTTTGAATCACCTTTGTTCACCATGATCGTTCGTTCTTCGTCGTTCTTCGGTCTTCAACCGGTAAGTTCCCGAAATCAAACTTTTCAATTCATTCTATGTACCCTTAGTGGTCCTTATTTGTTTCGCGTGCTTTTATTTTTATTTCATTTACTTTCCGTACCCCCATTTGACGTGCTTTAGTCATTTATTTAAGTCATTTTCTGGCCTAATAAAAAATAAAATAAATTTTCACCGATCATTCGTATTGTAACATCTTTTAATTTCTGTTAAAACGAAATCCGACCATTTGGTCATGCCGTAACCATGCTTTAAACCAAAAAGAGGCAAAATAATAATATAATAATAAAAAAAATATCTTTTAGTAAAATAATCAAAAAAATCAATCGGACGTTTTTTCTTTGGGATTTTTTCTTTCTTAATCGAATTGACTAATAACCAAACTGAAACTAAGGCTAAAATCAATTCATAAATCAAACTTTTGTCATCACCTAAAAAAGCCATTTTTAAGGTCCAACGCCTTAAAATGGTTTTTTTCGCTTTTATTGGTTAAACGTAGATTTCTAAAAAAGGCCTAAAATCAACATGTGGCTTTATTACCTCTTTTCAAAAATAACAAGAGATCATTAATGGTCCAATGCCTTAATGTTTTCTCTCCTTTCAAAAGAATCGAAAGATTGTTTAATGGTTCAACGCCTTAAATGACATTTCATTCAATAAAAACATATTTTGCAAAAAAAAAGGGATAAAATCAATTTAACCAACATTTGGTTCTCAAAGAACTACGTAAGTCTGAATTCCTCCTTGAGGATATGTAGGAGCAATGGAAACACCCTTGTCGACCACAAAAAAGATAAAAAATGTATAAAAGGCATAAAAAGACAAAGGAACGTGAAAAAGGGGAAGATAACGCAAATTGAAGTCATGTTTGCACATTTGATTAAAAGCTGCCGTCCTTTGTGACGGACGTGTGGGGTGTTAATACCTTCCTCGTGCGTAAATACAACTCCTGAACCTTTCACTTGAAGTTCGTAGACCACGTCTTTTCCGGTTTTTCCGACGTTTTCCTCAAATAAACATTGGTGGCGACTCCGCGCGTATTCCTTTCTTGGAAGACGCACCCGCGAGTCACGCGTCGCCCTCCCGTCGAAGGGTAGGTTGCGACAGTTGGCGACTCCACTGGGGACTGCTTTTAGAGAGTTAGGCCATTTAATCTTGTGTAATGTTTTATCATGACTTTCTCCTTTGTTGGTTTCCCTTTATTTTTCTTATGTTCTTGTATATATAACTCTTTGATGCTTTTAGTGCGTTTTAAAATGTATGCGTGAGGTAAATATTTATTCATTTGATGCACACAAACACCAACACTATTTGCACACACGGTGAGTTGAAAAAGGGCCCTATACTCGGGTTTGTGGGAACATAAGGAGTGGAGGTGAATCTGTGATCATGCTAGGTCTTCGACTTGCTTGATTACAGTGAACCCTCATCTAGAGTTTTTCTCTTTGATAACATATTGTTGCTAGTAGTTCCTACTGCTGCAATATGTTCTTCGAAGGGGATGATACCTCTAGAGACCATCAAGAGAGATATGACCACCTTGGGAATTATCACTAAAAGCCCTTTTAGCTCCCTCCCATGTAGGTCCCTAAAATAGGGGCACGAAGCAAACACGTTGCGTGCCATTTTTTTACACTGCCATGCATGTAGTCAAATGTCGTGTACCCCTTTGATTATATTTGTTTGTGAATATTGTCGTACTATGTACATCCCCGTGTTGTGCCTTTCGCATATGCATCATGCACGGGTTTCGGCTTGATCCCCTCTCTTTGGCAAACCAACAGAGGGTCCGTGTCACCTTCTTAAATACATACGTCGGGCATCATGCTGCCCCAAGACGTTGTATCTAAAAAGGAGACAATTTCCCGAGCCCCCGTACGCATAAATTGCATCTGTGTCATATGCAATTCTTCATGCATTCATCCATTCCACCCATGATAGATGTTGGAGTTTTGATTCGCACTGGGTTTTTGTTTCACTTTAGTAAACATGGGAACAAATCAAACTGGAAAAAGGTTTTATCAAGTCAAGATTAAGGGCCTAGATATCACCAGCATTAAGGAGTTGGGGCGGTTGATGGGACCTCTCCAAATGCAAGCCTTCCGCAAGGCGTATGGAAAGATCTTAGATTTGACCATAGCAGAGATATCCACAGAAGCCATTGTATCACTCACCCAATACTATGACCAGCCCTTGAGATGCTTCACGTTTGGAGACTTCCAATTAGTACCAACTGTTGAAGAATTTAAGGAGATTCTAGGATGTCCTCTTGGGGGAAGGAAACCATATCTTTTCTCTGGGTTTCTTCCTTCCTTGAGCAAGATTGCAGTTGTGGTCAGGGATTCGGCGAGAGGATTGGATCGTGTAAAGCAAACTCGAAATTGCATAGTGGGCCTACCACGAAAATACTTAGAAGGCAAGGCAAGGGATATGGCGAATCAAGAGGAGTGGGTCCCGTTTATGGACGTATTAGCATTGCTAATCTTTGGGGTTGTCCTCTTTCCAAACATGGATGGTTTGGTGGACCTAGCCGCAATTGATGCTTTCGTTGCATATCACCATAGCAAAGAAAGCCTGGTGGTAGCTATCTTGGCAGACTTATTTGACACATTTGACCGAAGGTGCGAGAAGAGTAGAGCACGGATCATCTACTGTTTACCCGCTCTTTATGTATGGTTGGTTTCACACCTATTCCAACAAGACATAAGGCATCCATGTCCGCTCCGAAGCCATCGTTCATGTGTCGAGAAGAGGAGAGTAGATTGGGACCAACACTTGGCTGGGATAGGAGGTAGAACAATCAACTGGTTTCCACGATGGAAGGAAGGAAATGAGGGAGTTCTCTTCTCATGTGGGGACTACCCTAACATCCCATTGATAGGAACGAGGGGTTGCATTAACTACAATCCCGTGCTTGCTATAAGACAAATAGGGTACCCCATGAGGGGAGCACCGACGGAAGAAAGCCTCTCTCCTTTCCTTGTGAGAGATTTTGGCGCGCAATGTTTCAAGATTATACAAAGAGTCCATAAGGCGTGGGAAAGCCCGTTAAGGAAAGATAAAGAACTTAGGGGCATTCGTAATGGCATCATTGGTGGTTATCATGAATGGCTGAAAGTTCATACACGAGGGTTAGATTGGCTCTCCAAGTTAAAGATTATCAACGAAGAGAACTTCGAAGCTCCGGAAGAGGATGAAAAAGTCCAAGCTCTAAAAACCGAACTAGGAAAAGCGAGACTTGCCAAAGAAAAATTCAAGTTGGTCGCTACAAACGTTCGAAAAGAGTGTGCCGGGTTACGAGAAGAAAATGCAGTTACCGCAAGAACCCTTGAACAAGAAACCAAGAGGGCTCGCAAGGAAGAGCATGGCCGTGACAAATTTCGTGGAGCTTTGTGGGGCAGCAACAATGAGCTCAAGCTTCGAAGGGAAGAGAGAGACCAATCACGAGCACATAGCATGGTCTTGAAAGAGGAGTTAGCTGCTTGCTCAAGGTCCAAAAGAAACTTGTCTCAGCGTTTATGCGAGACAGAGACCAACATGTTAGCCATCGTCAGCAAGTACCAAGAAGAACTAAATCTAGCCACGACCCACGAGCATAAAGTGGCGGACGAGTATGCCCAAGTGTACGCGGAAAAGGTGGCTAGAGGAAGGGTGATCGACTCGTTACATCAAGAGGCAACAATGTGGATGGACCGATTTGCTCTTACCTTGAACGGGAGTCAAGAACTTCCTCGATTGCTAGCCAAGGCCAAAGCGATGGTGGACACCTGCTCCGACCCTGAGGAGATCCACAAACTTCTTTACTATTGTCAGCATATGATAGATTTAATGGCCCATATAATTAGAAACCGCTAGGAAGTTTATACGGTCACTCAGATCTTGACTAGTTATAACTTTCTGAATAAAATGAGTTTATCCCATGTTTTTACTCCAAAGATCGGTGCGAATCAAATCACTCCCGCATTTTATCTCTAGCATGCGTTCATTTTTTTACCTACTCCTCACGTTTCGTTTTTTTAGGAAAAACACCATAACCAAACGCGCCCCAAGGCATCCCTATCGCACCAGATCCAAATCTAGAACGATGGGTGATCAAGAGGAGACACAGGAACAGATGAAAGCCGACATGTCGGCTTTGAATGAGCAAATGGCTTCCATGATAGAGGCCATGTTAGGAATGAGACAACTCATGGAGAAAAACGTGGCCACCGCTGCCGCTGTTAGTTCAACTGCCAAAGCAAACCCAACTCTCTTAGCTACCGCGCACCATCCTCCCCCAAACGCGGTAGGACAAGAAAGGAGCACACTAGGGCACAACAGCAACCCCCATTTGGGATACAATCGGGTGGCTTACCCTTATGGATTACCGCCTAATTACACGCCGCCAGCCATGCATGATGACGCGAGTCATGTCTCTTCCCCCATCCTTGAAGGGGAGCCTCCTCGACAGCCCGATGAGGTCCACGAGGATCATCGACAGTATGCCCAAGGGGATGTCGATTTCTACCCCCCGATCCCCGTCGAGGGGCCGACACCCAACACATTGCCTTAGCACAACCTCACAGCACAGCCAATATTCTTGTCCACAGAAGGACCACCCCCGGCAGCGGAAGAAAGATGGAAACTCGATCTCATCGAGGAGAGATTGAGAGCTGTTGAAGGCTTTGGCGACTATCCATTCGCGGACATGGCGGATCTTTGCTTGTTACCAGATGTCGTCATCCCCCCAAAATTCAAGGTACCTTATTTCGACAAGTACAAAGGGACAACTTGTCCTAAGAACCATCTCAAGATGTATTGTCGCAAGATGGGGGCACATTCTAGGGATGAAAAGTTGTTAATGCACTTTTTCCAAGATAGCTTGGCTGGAGCCGCGGTAATTTGGTACACTAATCTGGAAGCTTCCCGCGTCCGTACTTGGAAGGATCTGATTATTGCCTTCCTTAGGAAATATCAGTACAATTCCGATATGGCTCCCGATTGCACTCAGCTGCAAAACATGGTTAAGAAGGAAAGTGAGACCTTTAAAGAGTATGCTCAGCGGTGGAGAGACTTGGCAGCACAAGTGGCACCTCCCATGGTCGAAAGGGAGATGATTACCATGATAGTAGACACCTTGTCAGTGTTTTACTATGAGAAGTTGGTAGGCTACATGCCTTCCAGCTTCACCAACTTGGTATTTGTCGGGGAAAGAATCGAAGTAGGGTTGAAGAGAGGGAAGTTCGATTATGTCTCCTCCACAAGTACCAATGCTAGGAGAATTGAAACAATTGGGGCAAAAAGGAAGGAAGGAGATACCCATGCCGTCACTTCGGCGCCCACATGGGTCAAGCCCCCGCAGACCTCTCATGGTACCCATCAGTACGCGCAACATCATTTGAGCTTCTCAGCTCATGCCGGGATCTCCTCCAATTCAGCACCCGTACAGCCTAGAGCGCCCGCCCCCATCCAGAGGGAGGCCCCCCAAGCTCCGGCTCCAACCACGACTCGCTCGGCTGGCAATGCCCACTTTGGTGCCGGTTCCAATGCGATGAGGAACTTTCCCCCGAGGCCAATTCCAGAATTCACCCCGACCCCAATGACGTACGAAGACCTCTTGCTGTCCCTCATCGCCAACCAGATGGCCGTAATATCTCCCGGGAAGATCTACCAACATCCTTTCCCAAAGTGGTATGACCCCGATGCAACTTGCGCGTACCATGGGAAAACCCCGGGCCACTCCACCAAAAAATGTCTGGCCCTTAAATACAAGGTCCAACATTTGATAGACGCCGGATGACTGACATTTCAAGAGGATCGTCCCAACGTGAAAACCCGTTCACCAATCATGGAGGGCGAGGAAGACATCTTGGTGAGTTGCCCGTCCTCTATGCCATATGTGGAAGCCGTAGAGGAATCATTAGAAACAACCTTCCAGTCTTTTGAGGTGGTAAGCATTGCCTCCGTAGATTCCTTCTCTGGGCAACCTTGCCTGTCCTATACGACAGTAATGGTGGCCCGGGTGATGTTGGGGAATGGTTACTAGCCTGGAATGGGTTTAGGCAAGGACAACGGCGACAAAACCAGCCTGATAAGCGCCAGAGGAAACCGTGGGAAGTTTGGGTTAGGCTATAAACCCACACAAGCAGACATAAGGAAAAGCGTTGCGGGAAGGAAGAGCAGAGGTCAAGGCTCGCGATTGGGACGAGAAGTCGAAGGAGGCTCGCCCTGCCACATCAGTAGGAGCTTTATAAGTGTGGGTCTAGGACACGAAGGCCAAGTCGTTGCGATATGCGAAGATGATTCTCCGAGTGGGTCGGATTTGGTACGACCATGCCCTCCTGGTTTCCGACTAGGAAATTGGCGAGTGGAGGAGTGCCTAGACATTTACGCAATAAGCATAATGTAACCTTTTGTGGCTTTTAAACTCTACGGTTGGGCCTAGGCTTTAGAGTTTCCTTTTGTTAGGGCTTTATGTCTTTTGCTCCTGAATTTATAATACAAAGATCTGTCTTCATCTGTTCCTACGTCTCTACCCATTCTCATCCATTGGCATGTTTATTTCTTTACGTTTAAAATGCCAGATCCAACGATGAGTCCCTCGAAGGTACTAATACCTGGGACCCGACCATCGGTTTCGAGCAAGAAACGAATCAGACGGAGGATGAAGAGAACGAAGATGTGGGACTTCCCCCGGAGTTGGAGAAGATAGTCGCCCATGAGGACCAAGAAATGGGGCCTCATCAAGAAGAGACGTAAGTAGTGGACTTAGGAACCGACAATGGGAAAAAGGAGGTAAAGATAGGCACGGGTATGACCGCCCCCATCCGTGAAGAATTGGCAGCGCTGCTAAAAGACTACCAAGACATCTTTGCTTGGTCATACCAAGATATGCCCGGTTTGAGTTCTGATATCGTATAGCACAGATTTCCTCTAAATCCTGAGTATTCCCCGGTAAAACAAAAACTGAGGAGGATGAAGCCCGAGACATCCTTGAAGATAAAAGAAGAGGTAAAAAAACAATTTGACGCTGGTTTTTTGGCTGTTGCTCGATACCCAGAATGGGTTTCCAACATTGTACCAGTCCCTAAGAAGGATGGGAAAGTGCGAATGTGTGTGGATTATCAGGACCTGAATTAAGCCAGTCCCAAAGACAATTTTCCTCTGCCGCACATCGATATCCTCGTGGATAATACGACCAATTTCGCTTTGTTTTCCTTCATGGATGGGTTCTCCGATTACAATCAGATAAAAATGGCGCCGGAGGATATGGAAAAGACTACCTTCGTCACCCTGTGGGGAACGCTTTGTTATAAGGTGAAGTCCTTTGGACTCAAGAACGCCGGGGCAACTTATCAACAAGCTATGGTGGCTTTGTTCCATGATATGATGCACTGAGAAATCGAGGTCTATGTAGACGACATAATTGCCAAGTCTAAGACTGAGGAGGAACACCTTGTTAACCTGTGGAAGTTGTTCGAAAGGCTTAGGAAGTATCAATTGAGGTTAAACCCCGCTAAGTGCACCTTTGGGGTTAAATCAGGGAAATTGCTAGGTTTCATCGTGAGCCAGAAAGGGATAGAGGTGGACCCTGAAAAGGTGAAGGCCATCCTCGAGATGCCGGAACCCCGTACCGAGAGGCAGGTCCGAGGTTTCCTGGGACGTTTGAATTACATTGCCAGATTCATATCACAGCTCATCGCTATTTGTGAGCCGTTGTTCAAACTCTTACGTAAAAACCAATCCGTCCGCTGGAACAAGGATTGTCAAAAGGCGCCTGGAAGGAACAAACAGTGTCTCATGAACCCTCCTGTGCTTATGCCGCCGGTATACGGAAGGCCTCTCATCTTGTATATGATGATTTTGGACGAATCGATGGGATGTATGCTGGGGCAACATGACGAGTCCGGGAAGAGAGAGCGCGTTGTCTATTACTTGAGTAAGAAGTTCATGGCCTGTGAAATGAATTACTCCCTGCTCAAAAGAACGTGTTGTGCTTTAGTCTGGGCGTCCCACCATCTAAGACAATACATGCTGAGCCATACTACCTGGTTGATATCCAAGATGGACCCAATTAAGTACATCTTTGAGAAGCCTGCTCTCACAGGACGGATTGCCCGGTGGCAAGTTTTGCTATCCGAGTTTGATATAGTTTACATCACCCAAAAAGCAATAAAAGGAAGTGCCTTGGTAGATTATTTGGCTCAGCAGCCTCTCAACGACTATCAGCCCATGCATCCCGAATTCCCGGATGAGGACATCATGGTCTTGTTTGAGGAAAAACTAGACGAGGACCAGGACAAGTGGACCGTGTGGTTTGATGGAGTGTCAAACGTTCCAGGCCATGACATTGGAGCAGTATTGGTCTCTCCAAACAATCAATGTGTACTTTTCACAGCCAGGCTGGGGTTTGACTGCACCAACAATATGGTTGAGTATGAAGCGTGTACCCTGGTCGTCTAGGCGGCAATTGACTCTAATGTCAAACTGCTCAAAGTGTACGGGGACTCAGCACTAGTGATTCACCAGCTGAGAGGGGAATAGGAAACTAGAGACCCCAAGCTGATACCCTACAAAGCCTATATCAAGGAGTTGACTGATTCCATTGATGAGATCTCCTTCCATCACGTTCCCTGGGAGGAAAATCAAATGGCAGATGCACTTGCTACTTTGGCGTCCATGTTTCAGCTAACACCGAACGAGGACCTACCATACATTGAGTTCTGGTGTCGTGGCAGACCCGCGCATTGTTGTCAGGTGGAAGAGGAACGGGACGGTAAGCCTTGGTATTTCGATATCAAGCGATTCGTTGAAAGCAAAGAGTACCCACCGGGGGCTTCCAACAATGATAAAAGGACATTGAGGAGATTGACGGCCAGTTTCTTCATGAGCGGGAGCATACTATATAAGAGAAACCATGACATGACCCTCCTACGATGCGTGGATGCCAAAGAGGTGAACCACATGATCGAGGAAGTCCACGAGGGTTCGTTTGGAACTCACACCAATGGGCATGCTATGGCCAGGAAGATCCTGAGAGCAGGTTATTACTGGCTCACCATGGAAAGTGATTGCTGCACCCATGTAAGGAAATGCCATAAATGTCAAGCGTTCGCGGACAATGTCAATGCCCTGCCACATCCTCTGAATGTCATGTCCGCCCCTTGGCCTTTTTCCATGTGGGGGATAGATGTCATAGGGGCCATCGACCCCAAGGCTTCGAACGGTCATCGCTTCATTCTCGTGGCAATATATTATTTCGCCAAATGGGTCGAAGCGGCTTCCTACACCAATGTCACGAGGAGTGTTGTGGTCAGATTCATAAAGAGGGAGTTGATTTGTCAGTACAGACTCCCTAGGAAGATCATTACTGACAATGGCACCAATCTGAATAACAAAATGATGCAGGAAATGTGCGTGGATTTCAAAATCCAGCATCACAATTCCACGCCCTACCGACCAAAGATGAACAGAGCCGTGGAAGCAGCCAATAAGAATATTAAGAAAATTATTCAAAAGATGACAGTGTCGTATAAAGATTGGCATGAGATGTTGCCTTTTTCCCTGCATGGATACCGAACTTCGTTACGAACTTCTACTAGGGCAACACCGTACTCCTTGGTTTATGGAATGAAAGCGGTACTCCCGTTTGAGGTAGAGGTCCCTTCCCAAAGGATACTAGCAAAATCAGGCTTAGAAGAATCAGAGTGGGCTCGAACACGCTACGACCAACTCAACCTTATTAAAGGTATGCGCTTGACGGCCATGAGCCATGGGCGCCTGTATCAACAAAGAATGAAGAATGCGTTCGACAAGAAGGTGCATTTGCGCAAGTTCCATGAGGGGGACCTTGTGTTGAAGAAGATGTCCCATGCTGTTAAAGATAATCAAGGGAAGTGAGCCCCAAACTATGAAAGGGCCTTTCATTGTGAAAAGGGCTTTTTTTCCGGAAGGGCCCTTGTGCTTACCAACATGGATGGCGAGGAGCTACCTTCACCCGTGAACTCCGATGTTGTCAAGCGATACTATGCTTAGAATCTGGGGCAATTGAGGAAGTCGCTGCATGTTCTTTTATTTTTATGTGTTCTTCTTGGTTTCCCCCAGGGATTCCTATCCGCTATAAATTTCTCGTCACAATCTTTTAAAAGAAGAGAACATGAGATTGAGGCTTCAGTCCTCACTTTGTGCTTAAAACCATGTGCAGTTTGTGACAACCTGAGCCTTTTCATGGGATGCCCCAAGCGCTTAATTAAAACTGAACCTGGCCAGCTTTCACTAAAAAGATTGTTGCATTTGAAAACACTCATGCATACGCATACGCATGCACATTTTGTGATGACAGGAGCAGAATCGTCTTAGGCAGTGTGGTCAAATGTCGGGATGGGGCTAAAGGCAAAAATCAATCAAGGTAAAATAGTAACGCGGCCACCATTTGCCGCGCAATATTGTTTCCTGCTTTTAGGTACTTAGGGACGGTCGCAAGTAGAGGCTAGGGTCACGACCGATAGATCATCGTCCCTTGCCCAGCTCTGGACAAATGGAAAGCGCCGCTGGGAGGTAGCCTAGTATCCTTTAAATTCCCAGTAATTATTACTATTGTGTCTTTAAAGTAAATATTGGATGCCTAATCTACCCTAAGGGGGTTCGAGTAAGCGAACGCCGACCCGTAAAGAGCCATACTTATGTCTTCCCTAAAAAAAAAAGTACAGGTTAGCTTGCCTGGGCGAGCAGCCCCTGCACGAGATGGGTTAAAAGAGGGGGAAGGGAACGTTTTCTTCACCCAAAACTTCCCCCCCACTTTCAAAAATGCCAAAGCCACGGGACTTGCTGTTTTTGCGTCCCCAAGCCACCTTTGGTTGCATTTTGCTTTCATTTTTACTCACTACAACAAGTAAGTATCTCATTCTTGAGCTTTCTAGCTTTCCATTGATGTATCTTGGTCTTCTTTTGGTGCTCTAAATTGTGTGAATGTGCCCAAATTTGTGGGGCAATTTTGGCTTTGTTTCATGCTTGATTGGTTTGAGTTAGGGGGTTGTAAGGGATGGCCCTAAGCCTATGGTGAATTCTGAAGCAATTGGGCATGACACTTTGCCCCCATTCCCCAAATTTTCATGCCTAAACATGCACCCACCAAGTGCTCGGTGAAATGCCTCAATGACATTTGCGCATGGGTTTGTGAATTTTTGCTTGGGGATTTGACTTGTGCATATATGGTTGCTGTTTTTGAGTGTTCGGACAACTTGTAGGAGCTAAAATGAGTGCCCAAATTAAGGACTTAGACCTAGGAATCCAAGCCTTTGGTTTTGAGTGCAAGAAAGCATAAAAACTAAGACGTTGTGATAGGGATTTCCTTTTAGGCCAGCGGCTGATTGTTGGGGCTGCACCATGATGTTTGCGTAGTTTGTGTAAAGATGTTATTCACCATGTACATGTATATATAGAATAGGTAGCTAGAGACAAATACCCATCAAATAAAACGTGTATATGTTGAATAGGTGGTCAAGCGCTTTATAAATGTACACATGTTTGAATGTGGCACGAGAATGCTTCCCAAAATGAATATATTATGTGGAATTGCCTTTCAAGTGTAGATAGATGGCATGAAAATTCCTTTTCAAGTAAATGCAAGTGTGTGCATGACATGAGATTGGCTCTCCAATATGCATATATGTATAAATAAATGTGAATGAAGCGACAAATTTTTTTTATGTTAATAAAATACTTCAAATGTGCGTATGTAATTTTTGGTAGCAAAATACTTTGAATATGGACATGTGTAATTTTGGCACAATACCTTGAGCATGCATATATGAATTCTTTTCAAAAGAATATGTGTGGTAGCTAGAATGTTTTGAATATCCTTGTATATTGATATAAATAGCAGGATATTTTGCGCGTATGCACGTTCATAAATGTTCTTCTTTAAAGAAATGTGTGCACAAGTTTGTTCTAAATCGAAAAGATTAGCATGCCATTTTTGCTTTAAAATAACATTTCCTTGTAAATTAACTTTCCAAATGTTTGTCCTCGCAGGAAATGGCTCCGAAAAAGCTTTCCGCGAAGAGATCTAGGAGGGACGTCGCGGCTGAAGGGCCCAGTGCCGCCCCCGAGTTTGATAGCCACCGTTTCAGGAGCGTCGAGCACCAGCAGCGCTTCGAGGCCATCAAAGGATGGTCATTCCACAGAAAGAGTCGCATCCAGCTTAGGGACGATGAGTACACGAATTTTTAGGAAGAGATAGTTCGCCGACATTGGACGTCGCTGGTGACTCCCATGGCTAAGTTTGACCCTGATGTGGATGACCACCTTGACCCAGATGTGGATGACATTGTTGCCCAGCAATGTCTTGCCTAGGGATCATAACTCCGATCTCCCTCTGCCAAAGTGTCAGCTGGTGTATGCCATCCTGACACGGATGAGCGTCCACGTGGCTCAGTTGATTGCTGATGCCATCTATTTGTTTGCAGGTATGCCACCCACCTGGCACCTTCTAGACCCGGATAAGTCTAACAGGGCCCTGGGGTTTCCGACATTGATCACGAGCCTCTGCTAGTGATTCGGGGTTCCCGTCACCCCTAGTATGGTGATCCGACCGCCGATCACCTGGGCCTTCATTGAGAAGTATTGCACGCCTAAGCAGGCGCAGGGTGATGCACTTCAGGTCGCAGACGCACCGCTACCACCTCATCAGGCTGATCCCGCTGGGTCACTAGGCATGGAGCGTTATCTACAACACTTGGTTCGCCAGCAGGCGGCTAACCACTGGGGGCAGGTGCAGATACATGAGTGTCTCTACCAGCTTAGCCTCAGTCAGCAGGGGCAGGGTTTTGCTCCTTTTGCATGCCCTACTCCAGAGCAGTTTAGGGCTGAGGTCGCATGGCCCGGAGATTGGCCCGAGGCCTAGGCAGGGGAGGCGCCTGCAGGATCTCCCGGCGATACAGAGGAGGCCCGTATGGATGAGGAGATGAAGAACTTGCTCAGTTTCTTGGGAGGAAGCGAAGCCACGTGACCGAGGTCACCGCACCTTTTTTATTGACATTACTGTTTTTGTTAGTTTGCTATTGACGTTTTTTTTGTTATTGTCTATATTGCTGTTGACATTACTATTTTTTGTTTTTGTCTATATGGTTACTAACTGATGGAAGCTTGCTTGTGGAGCTTCTATGGAGGCTGGATCTTTGAGCTTCAATGAGGTCCTTCAATGGTGATTTTTCACCATGGAGATGCAGCGGAAGGCAAAGGAGAAGAGGATAAGGGAGACACCATCCACTAGGGAATAAGCCAAGGAAGAAGGAGCTTCACCACCAAGAATTTCCTTGGATAAGAAGCTTGAAGAGGATGCTTTAATGGAGGAAAAGAAAGAGAGAAGGGGGGAGCACGAAATTGAAGGAATAAAAGAGGGAGAGAAGTGGAACTTTGAAGTATGTCTCACAAGACTCTCATTCATCAAAGTTACAACAAGTGTTACACATGCTTCTATTTATAGACTAGGTAGCTTCCTTGAGAAGCTTTCTTGAGAAAACTTCCTTAAGAAGCTAGAGCTTAGCTACACATACCTCTC
The DNA here is from genome assembly GCF_004193775.1 of Glycine soja. NCBI lineage: Eukaryota > Viridiplantae > Streptophyta > Magnoliopsida > Fabales > Fabaceae > Glycine > Glycine soja. Next base: position 33,490,690 of record NC_041009.1, on the reverse strand, counting down.
TAATAGCTAAGCTCACCTCCTTGAGATGAGAAGCTAGAGCTTAGCTACACACCCCCTATAATAGCTAAGCTCACCCCCATGACAAAAAAACATGAAAATAACAAAAAAAAGTCCTTATTACAAAGACAACTCAAAATGCCCCGAAATACAAGGCTAAAACCCTATACTACTAGAATGGCCAAAATACAAGGCCTAGACGAAGGAATAACCTATTCTAATATTTACAAAGATAAGCGGGCTCATACTTAGTCCATGGGCTCGAAATCTACCCTAAGGCTCATGAGAACCCTAGGCCTGGATCTCTAGCCCAATCTACTTGGAGTCTTCTAGCCAATGCCCTTGCGGGGTAGGATTGCATCATTCCCTCCACCTTGGAAAGGATTTGACCTCAAATCCCGAGTTTCATCATACTCTGGGCTCCTTCCCTCAACACCTGTAAAAAGAACAAAAACACATGTATTAGTGGTGTTTGGTATGTTGAAGTAAGGTAAGGTCTGAAAACCCATTTCCTGGGCATCTTCCCATGAAGGAACATGGTTTCTCATCAACTCAATGAGTGGTGCTACAAGTATAGAAAAATATGGGACAAACCTTTTGTAAAAGTTTGTTAAGTCATGGAAGCCCCAAATTTTTCTTATACTTGGTGGAGTGAGCCACTCAGGAATGACCTTTATTCTCTTAGGGTTCATGGGAACCCGTTGATCACTATTTGAAAAATTAAGAAAAGTAACGCAATAAAACATACCTTTTTCTGTATTTTCATATTGATTATTCCTACCAAAAAGCATGACAAACCTAAGGTGTCCCATATGAGTACCTAAGTTTGTATTGAAACTAAAAATAAGAACAAACCTACCTAATGGGTCCCTATGTACACACACCATGAACATGTTAGGTGTACGAGTGATTTTACAAAAGAGGGTTGCACCACTCAAAACATTCATCATACCACCTATTTTAGGGACTTGGTGCCTAATAATACCTATTTTGGGCACCAAAAAAGCACAAGGATTTAAGCTCTTGCGAACCAAACCCTCATCCAACAACTTCTTTACTTGAGGAATAAACTCAAGCCCAAGAGGTGTGGCAATGCTAGCAAGTGTCTTTTTACAAAAGAGAAAATGTGGAGGTTGTCTAAGAGGAAAAGTTTCTTTAATGTTTGTCTTTATTGTAAAATGAGTTTCCTTCTTAGCTAACCTCTTGGAGGAGACACTTACCTCCTTACACTTCTCTTTAACCACTAATGGTTGTCCATCTTCTTGGGGGTAGATTTCTTCACTAGATTCTTCCCATTTTGCTTCTTCACTTTCACTAGAGGAAGGTGAAGTAGTAGCCTCATCTTGGCTACTATAAATGTCTTGGCCCCTCATAATCATGGTTTTTGTGGTGGGGCATTGAGAAGTAATGTGTCCTCTTCCAAGACATTTAAAGCACTTTATAGAGCTAGTTTTCTCTTGCATACTAGCCTTAGGGGCTTGCTTTTCTATTGCCTTCCCCTTATCATCTTTGGGCTTAGAAGGTGTCACCCCTAAGATGCCTTGACCTTGGTCTTTCTTTGGATAAGAGTGAGAGCCATAAGATTTTGAAGTAGACTTCTTTTTAAGTTGTTGCTCTACCCTTATTTCCCAATCTAAGTTAGCCTCTACATTGTCCTTCCCATGGAAGTATGAGAGGTTAATGTTAGCCTCTTGAGGCTTTCTTTCCTTTTCTCTTCTATGGGAGTGAGGTCTAAGATGTGACCTATGCCTTCCTTCGTAATAGTCACGAAGTTCTTCACTTAGGCTCTTGCAAGAGTTATGACTACTATAGGAGGCATGTTTTTCTCTTTTCATTTCTTTCATTATTTTTCTTCTTTCTTCCTCTCTTATTTTCTTTCTTTCATCTTGACTTATTTCTTCCACTCTTTTTTTTCCTTTTTCTTTTCTCTCTTGTTTTTCTTTCCATAACTTGAGGGAACTCAACTCATCTAAGATTCTAGATAAAGGGTCTTTATGACTAGTACCCTCGCCATTAACACTAGATGAATGATGACTCATGTTGGTTCCTAATTTGTGGTTCTTTCTTGTTGGAGGTTTGAAAAGAAAAGGTAAAAGAAACTATGGTTGAAACTAGCCAAATAAACACTAAAAGAGGTGTGAAAGATAAGGTAAAAAAACTAATTGGTAAAATGCAAGCTATCTAGGCGGTTTGACAATGGAAGGTAAAAGAAATAAGCTATGAAAGTAAGCAAGAAATGTAAAGTAGGTGAATCCTAAGAGTGTTTGGATGACCACATTCAAGGTTCCCAACAAAACACTCACTATCCTAAGTAAAAATTGCCTAAAATTATTACACACAAATGGAAGTTTGGTAACCTATTGGAGGCTCCCAACACACTTCCAATGAAAGGCCTTTTTGTTACAAAAACTTGAAAGCAATGAAGGTAACTAAATTGCAAATTACAAAATTACAAAACGGTCCTCAATTTTGGTGGTTGTTCTCTCTTTGGTGATTCACTCAATTTGGAGTGCTTCTTAGTCCAATAGCTCTTAAGGTGGTTGGCCCCTTACTTCTGGACTCAAATTCTTCAAGGGATGGCACCAATCCTCCTTCCAATTCCTATATGGCAACCCACAAACAAGGAAACAAAGAGACAAGCAATAACCAAAGACCAAAAAAAATAAAATGAAAGCTAAACCAATGGAGTTTTAACAAGACAATTTTTCAAGGATTATTCAACAATTAAAGCAATGAAAAGGACATAGAAGCAAGCTAGGACTCAAAGAGAAACTTAGAATGGCTCTAGAGTAGAGTAAAAAAAACTGAAAAAAAAAGACTCAACAAAACTCTAGCTTTGGCACTTATCTTCACACTAATTTTGAATTGAAATTTCCAATTATAGAATAAATTTTGAGCCAAAACAACAAGCACACTTCCCTTTCACTTTTTTTTCCTGGATACTGATTTTTCTACAAACTTGTGTGATTTTTATTATTTTTTCCGTTTACCCAAATCACTTGGTTCTTTTTTTATAACTTTTTTCAAGATGTCTAGAAAATTCAGTAAAAAGTTCAGCTCAAAATTCGAAGTAACCAATTCTCAGTAATTTTTACAAGTTTGTATGTCCAAGTTGCCAGCACCAGCGATTTTTTTTAAGCATGGTATATTGATTGCCTTGGGCTTACTTTCAACCTTCCTATGTATGTTGAACTCACTAGGATTGTTTACCACAGTCTTAGGAGTTCAATATTCACTTAGGATCAACATTTCAGCCAACAATTCAATCACCAAAACTCAAATTCACAATAGACACAATCATAAGGAAATCTAAAAGTTCAAAAAAAGGTTCATAATCAAAGACTCTCTAAGAATTTTGCATGAACATGTTAAGGACTAATTAACATGAAAGATTTGACTCAAATCAACTAATAGGCTAAAAGAATTTCATACACTCATGAACAAATGAGTTAGACAAAGAAACAAGAAAATAAAATTCAGCACAACATAAGAAATCTTATGTGACAAGTTTCATGACTAGACATGACTTCTATGACAAAACTACAATAGGTGAACAAGTCACTCTAGATTTTTGAGGTTTTCTTCTACTTTAATATTTTTGTAAGAATTTTATGGTTTAGGTTTCAGCCACAAAAAATAACAAGACAAAACTCAAAGGAACCTAAACTCAACACAATTCATGGTTCAAGAACAAGAACAAGAAATTTGAACCATAGAAAATCAAATCTAGCTTCTATAGCAAGTTTAATTGGTGGAAACTCTAAAGAATCATGTTAACAACATTTAGCACAAGACATGTGAGGAGATACATGGAGAAAAAATGAAGAAACTGAAATTCTGATACCAATGCCAGATGTCGTACAGGATGTCACGACATCACGCTTCAGAACATGCAGATTATCTCTGAGTGTATGAACAGATTAAACAAGTAAATAACACAAGAGAATTGTTAACCCAGTTCGGTGCAACCTCACCTACATCTGGGGGCTACCAAGCCAGGGAGGAAATCCACTAAAATAGTGTTAGTTCAAGGTCTAACAGCCACTGTTTACAACCTTCTCACCTAACCACTACCCGTGCGACCTCTACCTAAGAGCCACTCTTAGATATGAGAACCCCTCTCACTCCCTCTCAAACACTCTCCCGTGTTTACAATTAAATCAAGGACACTCCAGAGATTGCTCTCTGAACAAAAGAGATCAACTCTACACACTCAGGTCCAACACTTGATGTTAGGGTACCATCAAGGTGGCTCACAAAACACTCAAGTCCCAAAACTCACAAAACAACTCTTCAATCCCGGACTTGGTACAGAACTCGTGCAGCCTCCATGTTTTTATAGCAGTGTGTGGGTCTGGGCTGCAACAGCTTGTGCTGGATGAGATCTATCATTCTTCTTGAAAATCTGCACTTAAAGAACTAAAAGATAACGTTTGATCTTTTAGTTTTTATCTTTAATCTTTAATCCCTGAACGAACTCTTCTAGTTTGTAATTCGAACTTTAATTATCTTTTAATTCGTTCCTAAAGATAGATCATCTAATCTCTTGCTAACTGCACAATAATCTGTTAAAGATATAACAGATTTATATGTCCAGTATTTTCGGGCAAGATGTCCTGGACATCGTATCCGACATCGTGGATCCTGCAACTTCAATGCTTTTAGCAACTCCAGTATTTTCGGGCAGGATGTCCTGGACATTGTATCCGACATCGTGGATCCTGCAGCTTCAATGCTTTTAGCAATTCCAGTATTTTCAGGCAGGATGTCCTGGACATTGTATCCGACATCGTGAATCCTGCAGCTTCAATTCTTCATTTGACACTTTATCTTGCCTTGTGCATTGTGCAGCCCGATCTTATTCTTTGACATAACGTTGGACATCATGTGCAGCAACTCCAGCTTTCCTTCATTGTCTAAGTGCTTATGTTTTAACAAAATCTTAGCCAATCTTTTAAAGCTTAGTAAAGCTAAGCACTAACAATCTCCCCCTTTGGCAAATTTTGTCTAAAACATACTTAGACACTTCCTGAGCAGGTACGAGCAGTTATGCAAGTGGGATCAGCAACTTTCATTATCAGAGTAATCAAGCACAGCGGAAATTCTGCAAGTTGCAAGTCGTTTCCAGGATGTCAAGACATCTCACATGACATCAGCTTTCTTCTTCTGCTCCCCCTGTCTCCATGCTCTTACTGCAGCATCTTCTATCAGCTACTAGTCTTTTCCAGGATGTCAAGACATCTCATGTGACATCAGCTTTCCCTTGTCTCCATGCTCTTACTGCAGCATCTTCTATCAGCTACTAGTAGCTTACATCAGTCATCATCAGCAGCAGCAGTCTCCCCCTCAAAATCATATACATACAACTCCCCCTCAAAATCATGAATCATGCATACATCGTATCCTACTTCTCTAAATCATAAGTCATGCATAATACTACTACTGCATACACAAAATCATGCATATAATACTATTACTCCCCCTTTTTAGACAGAATTTGACAAAAGTAGAATGCATGAACTTAAGGTGCAAATATTACAGACCAATAGTAATTAATTGTTCAAAGGGACATGCCCCTATAGCTAGTAAGAGTAAAAAGCAAAAATAAAGGTCTGATGATCATGGGGTGGCTTCAGAATCATCATCATCTGATTCTGTATCCTCTGCTGCATCTTCTTCTTCCTCAGCAGCTTCTTCTTCTTCCTCAGCTGCTTCTTCTTCTTCCTCAGCTTCTTCTTCTTCCTCAGCTGCTTCTCCTTCTTCCTCAACTGCTTCTCCATCATCAATGCCACTTTCTGAGAGCCTTTTGATCAGCCGTTCCAGCTCCATCTTCTTCTCTGTGGTGGCTTTGATGGTTGCTTCCAGCACCTTGCATGTGTCCTTGAGTTCAGCAATCAGAGCATCCTTGGACACAGCACCTGAGGCAGCAACTTTCCCTGATGTCGAGACAATGTCTGGGACATGTGTCCCCTCAAACAGTTTGTAATGCAGGGATAGAGGAGATTCTCTCTTCATCATAGAGTCAGTGTAGTTTAAAATATTGGGATGTTGACTCAACATAATGCCACACAATACAGTTGGGAAGGCAATGGGTAATTTGACAGCAAAGGATTCTGAATGCTTAACAGTTTGATCAAATATATAGTTTCCAAAATTAAATTTGGACTTGGTTCCAACAGCCTACAGAAATTTACCCAAACCTGTGGCAACAGTGGAAGTATGATTGGTGGGTACCCAGTTTGCAGCTCCAATCCTGTGCAGGATTGCATATTTCACACTTAGCTTCCCTGCAGACAGCTTCCCTTTCTTTGGCCAATGCTGGATTTGATTGGCAGTGATTTCCTTGGCAATTTGATGCTCAGAAACAGTAATGTCCACCACTCCATCTGTTGGTCTGCCCAGGTATTTGTTGATCACAGCAGGGGAGAATCTAACACATTTTCCTCTGACAAACACTCTTTGATACTCATCACTCTTTCTGTTTGTTATGTCAGAGGGAATGTTGACAATGAATTCCCTGACTAGACTCTCACAGCAATCTCCCAACTTGGTGACAGTCTTCAGCAGTCCAGCAGCCGTGATGAGGTCCATGATCTCCTTGCAATCCAAGGCAGCTCTTCCCAGTTCTCTTTCCAAGGCAAGTCTGCGTTGATACACGAATTTCCACCTTTCAGCATTGCCAATGGAGTGGAATGAGATGTTGTCCAATGGTGCATCAGGGACATTACCAGGCACCTTCTTCCCTGATGTCTTGGTCCTCTTGATGTCGGGAACATCTAGTTCGACATCATCATCAGAGTCAGATGAGGAAATTTCTTTCCTCTTCTTGGAAGGGATTGCAACTTTGCTCCGTCTGGATGTGGTAGGAGTGATCGGAGTGCTCTTCTTCTGTGCCATAGTCTTGATTCGTCCTGACCTCTTAATGGGGGTTTTTCCTTTTCGGCTTTGTAATCGTTCTGCAATGCCAGGTGCCAATTTGTTGGCAATGGGTTCCTCATCAGATTCTACCTCTTCTAGGTCAATGAGGTCACTTGGAGCAGGTTCTGGTGCCCGTGGTGCAGGAGTCTCCTCTGCGGCTTGATCATCTTCCTCTGTTGATCTCTCTTTGCTGGAGGAAGAGAGGACTTCGGCATTTGGGGCGGAAGATGTTGGAACATCTTTCTCAACATCAGGCACAGAAGCATTTGGGGTGGAAGATGTTGGAACATCTTCATCAGCATCAGGAACAGAGGCATTTTTCAGAATGTTACTCACAATACTGCGGATCTTCTTATCCATCTCTGTGTCTACTTCCCTAGGACTTGTTGCAAGGCTAGGGTTTTCAGAAATCTTCACACCCTGTTGTCGTTTGGGAACCAGTTTTTCAGGAACAGGGGCTTGACCAGGAATCATCTGTATGGGTTGGATATGGAATTCAGGTTGTTCCTGGATTGATGGCGCTTTGGTGGATGATGGGGATGATGGTACAGAGGGTGAACCAGGAGCTGAAGTTTCTTTTGGTGAGGTAGCCATGGAAAAGCAGAGCGTTTGGAATGGTTTCGCAAATTTCTGAGAGCTGTTGGGGAATGCTGAAAACGAGATTACCACGAAAATATAAGTTTGAATGAGGAATGTAGAGGGACGTGTGAAGCAACGGTCGAATTTGTTTTGGCTTAGTAGTGAACGTGCTATTAATGTTAAGTGAGACGTTTGAGCACGTTCAGATAGCAGTAGCTGCTATAATTCCTCTAGCAGACAAATGCCCAGCTTGCCCCTCAGTTTTTCAAACTGATTTGCATCCAATGCCTTTGTGAAAATATCTGCTATTTGTTCCTCAGTGTCAACATGCTCCAGTGTGATAACTTTATCATCAACAAGCTCTCTGATATAGTGATGTCTAATGTCAATGTGCTTGGTTCTGCTGTGTTGCACAGGATTTTTAGAAATATTAATAGCACTCAGGTTGTCACAGTATAATGTCATGACATCTTGTTCGACATTGTACTCCTTCAGCATCTGCTTCATCCAAACTAGTTGTGAACAGCTGCTTCCTGCTGCAATATACTCTGCTTCAGCAGTAGATAGGGACACACAGTTTTGCTTCTTGCTGAACCATGAAATAAGATTGTTCCCCAAATAGAAACATCCACCAGAAGTGCTTTTTCTGTCATCTGCACTTCCAGCCCAATCAGCATCACAATACCCAACCAGCATTGAATCTGAACAATGACAGTACATAATCCCATAGTCACTGGTGCCATTTACATATTTCAGAATTCTCTTTACTTGATTCAAGTGACTTATCTTAGGATTGGCTTGATATCTTGCACAAACACCTACTGCATAGGTGATGTCAGGTCTGCTAGCTGTTAAATATAGTAAGCTCCCAATCATGCTTCTGTACAGACTTTGATCAACACTGGTGCCAGCTTCATCCTTTGACAGCTTCAAGTGAGTAGGTGCAGGTGTTCTTTTATGGCTGGCATTTTCCATCCCAAACTTCTTGACAATGTTCTTTGCATACTTGCTTTGTGAGAGGAATATGGAGTCTTCCATCTGCTTCACTTGGAGTCCCAAAAAATAAGTCAGCTCTCCAACAAGACTCATCTCAAATTCAGATTGCATCTGTTGGACAAAATGTCGAAGCATCTCATTCGACATCCCTCCAAACACAATGTCATCAACATATATCTGTGCTATCATCAAGTTTTCAGCATCTTGTTTGACAAAGAGAGTCTTGTCAATTCCTCCCTTCCTATACCCTTGCTGAGTAAGGAACTCTGTTAGCCTTTCATACCAAGCTCTTGGAGCTTGCTTCAATCCATAGAGAGCCTTCTTGAGCCTGTATACATGATCTGGATGAGCTGGATCTACAAATCCCTTTGGCTGCTCCACATAGGCTTCTTCATTCAGGTATCCATTCAGAAATGCGCTCTTCACATCCATTTGGTACAGCTTGAATTTGAGGATGCAAGCTACACCAAGTAACAATCTGATGGACTCAAGTCTAGCAACTGGGGCGAATGTTTCATCAAAGTCTACACCTTCAATCTGAGTGTAGCCTTGAGCAACAAGTCTGGCCTTGTTTCTGGTTATAACACCTTCTTCATCGGTTTTGTTCTTGAAGATCCACTTGGTGCCAATCACATTAGTTCCCTCGGGTCTCGGAACTAGCTCCCAGACTTCATTCCTTTTGAATTGCTCCAATTCTTCTTGCATAGCATTGATCCAGAACTCATCAGCCAGTGCCTCTTTCACATTCTTGGGCTCAATTTTGGAGACAAAACATGAGTTGGAGACAATCTCAATCTCCCTTGATCTTGTAGTGACTCCTCTGTTTGGATCTCCTATAATCAGCTCCTTGGGGTGCATCTTCTGGATTCTAATGGAGGGTCCCTTGTCGGGTTGGTTGATGTTTGATTCATCTGTAGCAGAATCAGAGTTTTCTGCATTCTCTGCACTTTTAGCTGTATCTGCTACATTGTCTCCCGATGTTCTGACATCTTCTTCGACATCCTTCTTTCTTGCTGGAGTTAGATCATCAACAACCACATTGATGGATTCCATCACAGTTCTGGTTCTGGAGTTGAATACTCTATATGCTCTGCTGTTTGTAGAGTATCCCAGGAATATTCCTGCATCACTCTTGGGATCCATCTTTCTCCTTTGCTCTCTATCTGCCAAAATGTAACATGGGCTTCCAAAGATGTGAAAGTGCTTGACAGTTGGCTTCCTCCCTTTCCAGATTTCATACAGTGTGGTTGAAGTCCCTCTTCTAAGTGTGACTCTGTTGTGGATATAGCATGCTGTGTTCATGGCTTCAGCCCAGAGATTATAGGGAAGTTCTTTGGCATGAAGCATGACCCTAGCAGCCTCTTGCAAAGTCCTGTTTTTCCTTTCAACTATGCCATTTTGCTGTGGTGTAATGGCTGCAGAGAACTCATGAGTGATGCCTTCAGATGTGCAGTATTCAGTAAACTTGCTGTTTTCAAACTCTCTGCCATGGTCACTCCTGATTCTCTTGATCACACAGTCTTTTTCTCTTTGAAGTCTTAGACTCAACTCCTTGAATACTTCAAAGGTGTCTGATTTTTCTCTGATAAAGTTGACCCAGGTAAATCTGGAGAAATCATCCACAACAACATAGGCATACCTCTTTCCTCCAAGGCTTTCAACTTGCATAGGCCCCATCAAGTCCATGTGAAGTAGTTCCAGCACCCTGGAAGTGGTCTGATGTTGAAGCTTCTGGTGGGACATCTTGACTTGCTTTCCAATCTGACATTCACCACAGATTCTGCCTTCTTCTATTTTCAGATTGGGAATGCCTCTAACAGCACCTTTGTCAATGATTTTCTTCATGCCTCTTAAGTGCAGATGTCCAAATCTTTGATGCCATATTCTGACTTCATCTTCTCTGGAGAATAGACATGTGGAGGAGTAACTGGTTTCTTGAGGTGTCCATAGGTAACAGTTGTCCTTTGATCTGCTGCCCTTCATTAGGACTTCACTATTCTCATTTGTCACCAAGCATTCTGACTTTGTGAAGTTTACATTGAATCCTTCATCACACAGCTGACTGATGCTGATCAAGTTTGCAGTCAGTCCCTTCACCAGCAGTACTTTGTCCAGACTAGGAAGTCCATCATGGACTAGCTTTCCCATTCCAGTGATCTTTCCTTTAGAGCCATCTCCAAATGTCACATAGCTAGTGGAGCAAGGTTCAATGTTCACCAGGAATTCTTTAACTCCTGTCATGTGTCTGGAACAGCCGCTATCTAGGTACCAATCTTCCTTAGCTGATGCTCTAAGTGAAGTATGAACAACAAGACTAACAGTCTTGTGTTTTGGAACCCACATCATCTTCCTTCCACTGCTGCTATTTTGAGTTCCATGACGTGGATGACCATGTAAATGATAGCAAAAGGGCTTTATGTGACCATACTTGCCACAGTAGTGACACCTCCAGTTCTTTCTTTTGCTCCTTTTCTGCTGCGTTCCATGATGTCGAGACCGATGTTGTGACATCGTGGCTCCAGTGCTGTTTTTGGCAGGAACAAATTCTGTCATGGTTGTTCTGCCAGCAGACTTAGGATTAAATCCAAGTCCTCTCTGGTTTCCAACATTCTTTCCAAGCTGTAGCACCTCATCAAGCGTATCTGAGCCTTTATTCAGCATCTTTATTGATTTTGTCATGTTTTCCAGTTTAGAGTTCAGAAAACCAACTTCTCCTTTAAGCTCAGAGATCTCCTCTTCATGTGCCTCCTTTTCAGCCTCCAGATTTGCAATGACCTTCTTCAGTTGTGCTTCTTGCTGAAGAATCTTCTCACTTTTGATGCATAGTTCTCTATAGGATGTAGCAAGCTCATCAAAAGTGATTTCACTGTCTGTATCACTTGAATCTTCAGCAGATTCAAATCTCCCAGTGAGTGCATTCACATCTCTGTCAGAATCACTTTCTTGTTCACTCTCTGTATCATCAGACCGACATACAGAGAGTCCTTTCCTCTGCTTCTTGAGATGAGTGGGACATTCAGCTTTGATGTGTCCATAGCCTTCACACCCATGGCATTGAACTCCTTTGCTGCGACTGGGCTTTTCATCTGACCTTTTCTGGTATTCACTACCTTTCCTGATGTCGAAAGGGATGTTCCGGACATGTGGTTTCTGCCTCCTGTCCATTCTGTTCATCACTTTGTTGAACTGTTTTCCAAGGAGCACAACTGCGTTAGTCAGACCTTCATCAGTGTCCAGGTCATACTCATCTTCTTCTCCTTCATCATTGGACACGAAAGCCAGATTCTTGCTCTTCTTTTCAGCCCTATCCGAGAGTCCTAGCTCAAAGGTTTGAAGGGAACCAATGAGTTCATCTACTCTCATGTTGCAAATGTCTTGGGCCTCCTCTATTGCAGTGACTTTCATGTCAAATCTCTTAGGCAAGGATCTGAGGATCTTTCTCACCAGCTTTTCATCTGTCATTCTCTCTCCCAAGGCAGTGCAAGCATTGGCAATTTCAAGAATGTTCATGTGGAAGTCATGAATACATTCTTCCTCCTTCATCTTCAGATTTTCGAATTTTGTAGCCAAGAGTTGCAATCTGGACATCTTCACTTTGGAGGTTCCTTCATGAGTGGTTTTCAGGATCTCCCATGCATCTTTGGCCACTGTGCATGTGTTGATCAGTCTGAAGATATTCTTGTCAACTCCATTGAATAGAGCATTCAAAGCTTTGGAGTTTCCAAGTGCCAATTCGTCTTCTTCTTTAGTCCAGTCTTCTTCTGGCTTCAATCCATCAGTGGGCTTTCCTTCTGTGTCCAGCATCTTGGGATGTTCCCAGCCTTTGATGACAGCTTTCCAGGTTCTGCTATCCAGTGATTTGAGGAAGGCCACCATCCTTGCTTTCCAGTATTCATAGTTGGTTCCATCCAGAATTGGTGGTCTGTTCACTGGTCCTCCTTCTTTCTCCATGTTCATCAGAATTTATCTCCCTAGGTCTCACTCAGTGATTTCGAGTGCCCGCTCTGATACCAATTAAAATTCTGATACCAATGCCAGATGTCGTACAGGATGTCACGACATCACGCTTCAGAACATGCAGATTATCTCTGAGTGTATGAACAGATTAAACAAGTAAATAACACAAGAGAATTGTTAACCCAGTTCGGTGCAACCTCACCTACATCTGGGGGCTACCAAGCCAGGGAGGAAATCCACTAAAATAGTGTTAGTTCAAGGTCTAACAGCCACTGTTTACAACCTTCTCACCTAACCACTACCCGTGCGACCTCTACCTAAGAGCCACTCTTAGATATGAGAACCCCTCTCACTCCCTCTCAAACACTCTCCCGTGTTTACAATTAAATCAAGGACACTCCAGAGATTGCTCTCTGAACAAAAGAGATCAACTCTACACACTCAGGTCCAACACTTGATGTTAGGGTACCATCAAGGTGGCTCACAAAACACTCAAGTCCCAAAACTCACAAAACAACTCTTCAATCCCGGACTTGGTACAGAACTCGTGCAGCCTCCATGTTTTTATAGCAGTGTGTGGGTCTGGGCTGCAACAGCTTGTGCTGGATGAGATCTATCATTCTTCCTGAAAATCTGCACTTAAAGAACTAAAAGATAACGTTTGATCTTTTAGTTTTTATCTTTAATCTTTAATCCCTGAACGAACTCTTCTAGTTTGTAATTCGAACTTTAATTATCTTTTAATTCGTTCCTAAAGATAGATCATCTAATCTCTTGCTAACTGCACAATAATCTGTTAAAGATATAACAGATTTATATGTCCAGTATTTTCGGGCAAGATGTCCTGGACATCGTATCCGACATCGTGGATCCTGCAACTTCAATGCTTTTAGCAACTCCAGTATTTTCGGGCAGGATGTCCTGGACATTGTATCCGACATCGTGGATCCTGCAGCTTCAATGCTTTTAGCAATTCCAGTATTTTCAGGCAGGATGTCCTGGACATTGTATCCGACATCGTGAATCCTGCAGCTTCAATTCTTCATTTGACACTTTATCTTGCCTTGTGCATTGTGCAGCCCGATCTTATTCTTTGACATAACGTTGGACATCATGTGCAGCAACTCCAGCTTTCCTTCATTGTCTAAGTGCTTATGTTTTAACAAAATCTTAGCCAATCTTTTAAAGCTTAGTAAAGCTAAGCACTAACAGAAACAACAATGGAAGAGAAGGTAAAGCAAAAAAATTAATGGAGGTTTAAGGAGCACCTACTTGAAGCTCTTGTGCTCTGATTACCACTTGATGGAAGCTTGCTTGTGGAGCTTCTATGGAGGCTGGATCTTTGAGCTTCAATGAGGTCCTTCAATGGTGATTTTTCACCATGGAGATACAGCGGAAGGCAAAGAAGAAGAGGATAGGGGAGGCACCATCCACTAGGGAATAAGCCAAGGAAGAAGGAGCTTCACCACCAAGAATTGCCTTGGATAAGAAGCTTGAAGAGGATGCTTTAATGGAGGAAAAGAAAGAGAGAAGGGGGGAGCACGAAATTGAAGGAATAAAAGAGGGAGAGAAGTGGAACTTTGAAGTATGTCTCACAAGACTCTCATTCATCAAAGTTACAACAAGTGTTACACATGCTTCTATTTATAGACTAGGTAGCTTCCTTGAGAAGCTTTCTTGAGAAAACTTCCTTAAGAAGCTAGAGCTTAGCTACACATACCTCTCTAATAGCTAAGCTCACCTCCTTGAGATGAGAAGCTAGAGCTTAGCTACACACCCCCTATAATAGCTAAGCTCACCCCCATGAAAAAAAAAACATGAAAATAACAAAAAAAAGTCCTTATTACAAAGACAACTCAAAATGCCCCGAAATACAAGGCTAAAACCCTATACTACAAGAATGGCCAAAATACAAGGCCTAGACGAAGGAATAACCTATTCTAATACTTACAAAGATAAGCGGGCTCATACTTAGCCCATGGGCTCGAAATCTACCCTAAGGCTCATGAGAACCCTAGGGCCTTTCCCTGGATCTCTAGCCCAATCTACTTGGAGTCTTCTAGCCAATGCCCTTGCGGGGTAGGATTGCATCACTAACGTTGCTGTTATTATTTTGTTGTTTGGCGTTATGGCTCTCAGTTATTTTGTCACCGTTTTTGCGACTTACCATTTCGTGCGATCTTTTCGTTTACCTTGGGGTTAGACGTAAGTAGGTAGTGTGCGCCCCCATCAGCACGATCTTTTTTAGAGAGAAAAAGGAAAAAAAAAGGAGAAAAAAAATGAATAAATGATAATAACTTAAAAAAGAGGAAAGAAAAAAGAAAAGGAAAAAAGAGCAAGCAAGAAAAGAAAAAGAAGGAAGAAAAAAAAAGAAGAAAATAATAAGAATAAAAAGTTGTCTAGCTAAAAAACAACATGCTTGGGAAAAGAGATAACTTTCAACTTTTCTTTGAAAAAATTCATTGATCATAACCAGTGTCACAACCTTCCATTCGGCGGGAGGGCGACGCGAGACTCGCGGGATGCGTGTTCCAAGAAAGGAATACGCGCGGAGTCACCACCAACGTTTATTTGAGGAAAACGTCGGGAAAACCGGAAAAGACGCGATCTACGAACTTTTAAGTGAAAGGTTCGGGAGTTGTATTTACGCACGGGGAAGGTATTAGCACCCCACACGTCCGTCCCAAGGGACGGCAGCCTTTAATCGAATGTGCAAACATGACTTTGATTTTTTTATGTTCCCTTTTTATGTCTTTATATCCTTTATACCCTTTTTATATTTTTTCTCTTTTTGTGGTCGACAAGGGTGTTTCCCTTTGCTCATACGTATTCCTCAATTGCGATGAGGAAATCAGACCTACGTAGTTCTTTCTTATCAAGTGATTCCTTTTTACTTAAAAGGTGATCATTTTAAGGCGTTGGACCTTGAAAATGATCCATTTTACTTAGTAAGAAATTGAAATGACAAACTTCAAAAACCTATTTTTATGGACGAGCTTGACTAGGCGAGTTGATTTTAGCCTTAGTTTCACTTTAGTTATTAGTCAATTCGATTAAGAATGAGAAATCCCAAAGAGAAAACATCCGATTGATTTTCTGCTTTATTTTACTAAAAGATGTTTTTTTTATTATTATATTATTATTTTACCTCTTTTTTTTTTTTTGATTTCCAACGTGGTTACGGCACGACCGAACGGTCGGAATTCATTTTAACCGAAGTTAACGGATAATACAATTCAAACGATCGGTGGAAATTTATTTTATTTTTAGTTTAAGCGAGAAATGACTTAAATAAAATGGCTTAAGCACGTCAAAAGGGGGTATAAAAAGTAAATGAAACGAGAATAAAAATACACGAAACACAATGTGGACCACCACGGGTACATAGAATGAATCGAAAAGCTTGGTTCGAGGTACTTACCCGTTGAAGATCGAAGAACGATGAAGAACGAATGAAGAACGTCGAAGAACGGTCGAAACCTTCGCGAAATTCCTCACGGAAACATTTCGGAAGCGCCTCGGCTTAGATTTTCTTCACGGAAACAATTTTTCCAAGCAAATTCGAAAGAGAGAGAAGTGCCTAAGGGGCTGAACCCTTTTCCACTTCACTTCCTCCCCTATTTATAGCAAAATAGGTGAGATGCTTGCCGCCCAGCTCGCCCAGGCGAGCAGGGTTGCTTCCTCCAGAAGCAACAGCCTTCTGGAGGAATCTTCTAGAGGGCCCAAGTGGGCCTGGTTGCTATTTGCACCCCCATTTTTACTAAGTACACCCCCTGCCTTTTTTTTGGTGATTCTTTTTTCGTAAAGTTACGGAAACTTATGAATTTCGTAACGATACTTGTTTTCTTTCCGTAATGTTACGGAACCTTGTGGATTACGTAATCACCCCCTTTTTGACTTACAGAATGTTACGAAACCTCACTAATTGTGCAACGATGCTTCCATTTGATTTTCGGTGTGTCAGGGAACCTTATGGATTGTGCATCAATATTTTCTTTTGTTTTCCAGCATGTCCCGGAATTTCACAAATTGCCTAATGATGGGTGCCAAGCACCTTACAAGGACCAAACAAAAGTCGCATGTCATCAAGCAAAGGTCCCCGGACGAAATTAGGGTATGACAGTTGCCCCTCTTTACTTGTCTTTTATTGGAGATAAAAGGAAAGTAAAGATAAGACACTAATTTCGTTCCTCTCGGTTGACGAGAGTCGCAGGTGACCATAAAATTTCCGCATGCAAATGATTTGTTGTTCCCAGGGGAACAAGAGGTGCAGAAGACGATGTCAGTCTCTGCCTGCTATCAAGCGTTCTGTCTTACAGATAGCAAAAGAATGTTTATACGGATAACCACTCGGGTATTTCCGCCCGTCAGCGTGACTCAAAAGTCAGTATGACAGATCTTGTAAGTGCGGAAGATGATGTAAATCTTCGCGTGTCATCGGGCCCGCCGCCTCTGGATGACAAAAGGGTGCAGAATGACCATAATTTGTCTCTGCGTGCCATTGGACACGACTGTGTCTGAATGGAAAAGGGGTGCGGAATGACCATAATTTGTCTCCGCATGTCATCGGGCCCATTGCCTCTGGATGACAAAAGGGTGCAGAATGACCATAATTTGTCTCTACGTGCCATCGGACACGACTGTGTCTGAACGGCAAAAGGGGTGCGGAATGACCATAATTTGTCTCCGCATGTCATCGGGCCCGCCGCCTCTGGATGACAAAAGGGTGCAGAATGACCATAATTTGTCTCTGCGTGCCATCGGGCACGACTGTGTCTGAATGGCAAAGGGGTGCGGAATGACCATAATTTGTCTCCGAATGTCATCGGGCCCGCCACCTCTGGATGACAAAAGGGTGCAGAATGACCATAATTTGTCTCTGCGTGCCATCGGACACGACTGTGTCTGAATGGCAAAGGGGTACGGAATGACCATAATTTGTCTCCGCATGTCATCGGGCCCGCCGCCTCTGGATGACAAAAGGGTGCAGAATGACCATAATTTGTCTCTGCGTGCCATCGGACACGACTGTGTCTGAATGGCAAAGGGGTGCGGAATGACCATAATTTGTCTCCGCATGTCATTGGGCCCGCCGCCTCTGGATGACAAAAGGGTGCAGAATGATCATAATTTGTCTCTGCATGTCTCATGACCTCAGGGTCAGTACGACAGATCTTGTGGGGCGGCCGACAAAAGCAAGGCTCTTGCTCCTACGTATCCTCCAATGAGGAACTCAGACCTACGTAGTTCTTGATAACTTGTGAGACTTGAAAAAGTCTCCACCGGAAGATGCTGACATCTCCGGAAAAGGCGCAGATGACCACATTGGCCTCTGCTCATCAATCACACTTGGGGTCACTGAATGACGAGGCGCGGATAACCGTAAGGTGTCTCCGCAGGCTACCAGCTCTTGGGTCATGGTAACAGAAAGCAGTGTGGTCGACAAAAGCGAGGCTTTTGCTCCTACGTATCCTCCAATGAGGAACTCAGACCTACGTAGTTCTGGATAACTTGTGAGACTTGAAAAAGTCTCGGTGTTTTCTCCACTAAAATGCAAACATGCTTTAGCAAAGAGACAAATATTCCAACTGATTAGAGCAGCATATGCTTTTTTGAGTGAAAAACAATGCGTCTACCGGGGAAGGAGAGTATGCTGATGAAATCCCCCCATAACCATAAATGAGATTTTGGATGTTAGCATTTTGTTTCTAAATGACCATTTAGAGGAAACACTGGGTTCGACAAAAATAGAAGAAATCCACTCAAAGTGTATCAATCTCGCACAGGTAAGTGTTTTATCCTAACTCCGAACCATAGATATGTCATGACTTGACTTTGCAAATTATTTCCTATCAAATCAAAAATTACATGCGTGATCATGGATCAATAGGACTTCCCTCGGGAATGGGTTCTTTTGGTGGGCTTTTCGGCTTTTGCGTGTTTTTGGCCTTTTCCTTTTCTGTTTTTGTTTTGCGCGAGGCGAGCAAGTCACTGACGCACAGGATTTTGGTTGGTAATCAAAGGGAGAAGACCACTTTTAGGTCATGGTTTCCTTTCCTTCCTTTTGTTCATTTGGTGACAATTCTGTATTGTTCAGATATTGTCTGGTCAAAAAGACCTTTCTGCACATTTCTTCTAGTTTCCTTGATCAGGAACTTTCTTTCCTTCCTTTTTTACTTTCTCCCATTCTTTGGTTGGGACTTTTCTTTCTTTTCTTTTCGCTTTCTCCCACTCTTTGACTGGGAATTTTCTTTCTTTTCTTTTCGCTTTCTCCCACTCTTTGACTGGGAATTTCCTTCCTTTCTTTTTTGCTTCTGAGGGTAAGGATTGACATTCTCACCCTGGATCGAGGTTTATGGTGAGTCAGGATTTTGGCTCAAGGCTTGTAGAATGGCCAGACATGATACATGTCAGGGTTTGGTTTGGTTCAAGGGTAAAAGGGATGCCCCACATTATTTCCATGACACAAATGCAAAAATGATGATTTGGAAATTTTATGCAAAACTGGTCATGCATGCACCTATGCGGACACTCAAGTGTCAAATTTTTATGGTCATGTGATGCTAGGGCTCATGATTCATTTCCTCTATTTTAAATCAACCCAATGTTTCCAAAATATGTTCTTTTATCAATTTGTGCATTCATCCGAGTCCATTTCGGGCGTCCGGGAAAAATTTCACAGCATTCACCCTTCAGGTATACACACATTTTTTCAAAAACTAGTTATGATCAGTGATTTTTTTTTCAAAGAAAAGTTGGAAGTAATCTCTTTTCAAAAGCATGTTGGTTTTTCAGCTAGACAACTTATTTTCTTTTTCTTTTTCCTCTCTTTTTTCCTTACTTGCTCTCTTTTTTCCTTATTTGCTCTCTTTTTCCTTCCCCTTTTTTTTTGTTTGTTATTTTTATTTTTCGTTTTTTATTATTATTATTTTTGGACGATGTTCCTAAACGAAGAACTCTACACGGTTCCAGAATTTCAAACATCATTGATAGTAATGATATAAACACTAACGCAACAATCTAAACAAAAATGTATGCGCTGTACAAAAGACAATCGAAACAACAAAAACAAACATTAGTCTCCTAAGTCAAAACATAACATATAAATGATAAAAGAAATATGAAAGAAAACATGAATCTGGGGATCTCCCAGTCATGTAGTTCCACTCCCTCCCAAGAAGTCAAGCAAATCGGCCATCTCCTCGTCCTCGTGGGCCTCCTCTCCATCGCCGGGAACTTTCGGGGGCGCCTCTCCTGCTTGGGCCTCGGGCCAATCCCCGGGCCATGTGACCTCTGCCCTGAACTGGTCTGGAGTAGGGCATGAAAAAGAAGCGAAGCCCTGGCTCTGCATGCTGAGGCTCATCTGGTATAGACAATCATGGGTCTGCACATGTGCCCGGTGGTTGGCTGCCTGCTGGCGAACCAAATGCCGTAAATACTGCTCCATGTCAAATGACCCAGCCGGGCCAACCTGATGAGGTGGTGGTGGCGCGCCTGCGGCCTGTGGAGCATCACCCTGAGTGATGGGCGGCCGAATCACCTTGGTAGGTGCCACGGGGACTCCAAACGACTGGCAGAGTCCTGTGATCAGTGCGGGAAATCCCAGGGCCCTGTTTGACTTATCTGGGTCCAAAGGGTGCCTAGTAGGCGCCATACCTGCAAAAATATAGATGGCATCAGCGATCAACTGAGCCACATGGACGCTCATCCGCGTCAGGATGGCGTACACCAGCTGACACTTCGGTAGGGGGAGGTTGGAATTATGGTCGGTGGGCAGGATGTTGCTGAGCAGCAAAGTCATCCATATCTGAGTCAGGGTGGTCATGTTGGTGCGCATGATCCGCACCCGCCTTCCGGCAGCAGTCCGGGCAAAATCCTGCCCCGGTATACATAGCAACTGGGCGATGGCCTCCTCATCGAACCCATCAGACCGATTCCTTCTCTGGCCATACTCACACTCCTGGCCCTCTTCCAGCACTAACGGATATCCCAGGAGCTGGCCAATAGCATCGGCATCAAATGGGATCCACTGACCCCTTACCCAGGACCTCATGTCACGCACGCCCTTCTCTGTTGGCCAAGCATTGGCATAAAATTCGAGGACTATTTCTGGATCGAACTTGGCCATGGGGGTAACTAGTGATGCCCACCGCCGGCGACCTATCTCCTCCTGGAAATCCGTATACTCGTCGTCCCTGAGCTGGATGCGTCGCTCCCGGAGAAATGACCATCCCTTGATGGCCTTGAAGCGCTGCTGGTGTACGGCGCTCCTAAAGCGGTGACTGTCATACTCAGGAGCGGAACTAGTTCCTTCGGCCGCCTTATCCTTCCTGGACCTCTTTGAGGCAAGCTTCCTCGGAGCCATTTCCTTGGTTGGTTTCTGCTGTTCATGTTTTGTCCCCACCCCAGAAGGTAGCTCAAGATGATCCTGCCCCTGTTTTACCACAACAATATGCATGCGTATGCGTATGCATGAATGTTTTCAAATGCAGAAAATTTTAGCGAAAGTTGGTTTAGGTTCAATTTTAATTAAGCGCTTGGGGCATCCCATGAACTGAGCGGAAGGGCTCAGGTGATCACAAATTAATGCAAGGTTTGAAACCAACGTGAGGACTAAAGCCTCAAATCCACGTTCATTTCTTTGAAATATTGTAACGAGAAATACAGTAGACGGGGAATCCCTGGGGGAAATCCAGAAAACATGTAAAGATAAAGAACATGCAGCGACTTCCTTAATTGCCCCAGATTCTAAGCATAATATCGCTTGACGACATCAGAATTCACGGGTGAAGGTAGCTCTTCGCCATCCATGTTGGTAAGCACCAGGGCTCCTCCGGAAAAAAGCCCTCTTCACAACAAAAGGCCCTTCGTAGTTTGGGGCCCATTTTCCTCGATTGTCCTTGACGGCATGGGACATTTTCTTTAGCACAAGGTCTCCCTCATGGAACTTGCGCAAGCGTACCTTCTTGTCGAATGCACTCTTCATTCTTTGCTGGTACAAGCGCCCATGACTCATGGCCGTTAAGCGCTTACCCTCAATGAGGTTGAGCTGGTCATAGCGCGTTTGGGCCCACTCTGATTCCTTTAATCCGGATTCTGCCAAGATCCTTAATGACGGGACTTCTACCTCAAACGGTAACACAACCTCCATCCCATACACCAATGAGAACGACGTTGCCCCAGTTGACGTTCGCACTGAAGTTCGGTAACCGTGTAACGCGAATGGGAGCATCTCGTGCCAATCTCTGTATGACACGGTCATCTTTTGGATAATCTTTTTGATATTCTTATTGGCCGCTTCCACGGCTCCGTTCATCTTTGGCCGGTAGGGTGTGAAATTGTGATGCTGGATTTTAAACTCCTCGCACATTTCCCCCATCATCTTGTTATTCAGGTTGGTGCCGTTGTCCGTGATAATCTTCCTTGGCAAACCATATCGGCAGATGATCTCTTTCTTAATGAACCTGACCACCACACCCCTCGTGACATTGGTATAGGAGGCCGCCTCGACCCGCTTGGTAAAATAATCTATCGCTACGAGGATGAAGCGATGACCATTCGAGGCCTTGGGCTCAATGGCCCCGATGACATCTATTCCCCACATGGAGAAAGGCCAAGGGGCGGACATGACATTCAGAGGATGTGGTGGGGCATTGACATTATCTGCGAACGCTTGACATTTGTGGCATTTCCTCACATGGACACAACAATCACTTTCCATGGTAAGCCAGTAATAACCTGCTCTTAGGATCTTCCTGGCCATAGCATGCCCGTTGGCGTGCGTTCCAAACGAGCCCTCATGGACTTCCTCGATCATGTGATTTGCCTCCCTGGCATCCACACACCGCAGGAGTGTCATGTCGTGATTTCTCTTATACAGTATACTTCCACTCATGAAGAAACCGGCTGCCAACCTTCTCAATGTCCTCTTATCATTGTCGGCAATCTCTGGCGGGTATTCTTTGCTTACGACATATCGCTTGATGTCGAAATACCAAGGCTTTCCGTCCCGTTCCTCTTCTACTTGGCAACAATGTGCGGGTTTGCCACGACACCAAAATTCAATGTAGGGTAGATCCCCGTGCGACGTTAGCTGGAACGTAGATGCCAAAGTAGCAAGCGCATCCGCCATTTGATTTTCCTCGCGGGGAACATGATGGAAGGAGATCTCATCAAAGATCTTAGCCAATTCCTTGATATAGGCTTTGTAGGGTATCAGCTTGGGATCTCTAGTTTCCTATTCCCCTCTTAGCTGATGGATTACCAACGCTGAGTCGCCGTACACCTTGAGTAGTTTGACATTGGAGTCAATTGCTGCCTGGACGGCTAGGGCACATGCTTCATATTCAGCCATGTTGTTGGTGCAGTCGAATCCTAGCCTGGCTGTGAAAGGTACACATTGATTGTCCGGAGAGACCAATACTGCCCCAACGCCATGGCTTAGAATGTTTGACGCTCCGTCAAACCATACGGTCCATTTGTCCCGATCTTCGTCCAATTTTTCCTCAAACAAGGCCATGATGTCCTCCTCCAGGAATTCAGGATGCATGGGCTGATAGTCGTTAAGAGGCTGTTGAGCCAAATAATCTGCTAAGGCGCTTCCTTTTATCGCCTTTTGGGTGACGTAGACTATGTCAAACTCGGATAGCAGGACTTGCCACCGGGCGGTTCGTCCCGTGAGAGCTGGCTTTTCAAAGATGTACTTAACCGGGTCCATCTTGGATATCAACCGTGAGAGCTGGCTTTTCAAAGATGTACTGCCTTAGGCGATGGGATGCCCATACTAAAGCACAACACGTTCTTTCGAGCAAGGAGTAGTTCATTTCACAGGTCGTGAACTTCTTACTTAGGTAGTAAACAACGCGCTCTTTCTTTCCGGATTCGTCATGTTGCCCCAGCATACACCCCATCGACTCGTCTAAGATTGTCATGTACAAGATGAGAGGCCTTCCAGGTACTGGTGGCATAAGCACGGGAGGATTCATAAGGCACTTCTTGATCCTTCCAAAAGCTTCTTGGCAATCGTCATTCCAGCGATCAGTTTGGTTTTTGCGTAAGAGTTTGAACAACGGCTCACAAATGGCGGTGAGCTGCGATATGAATCTGGCAATATAATTCAAGCGTCCCAGGAAGCCCCGGACTTGCCTCTCAGTACGGGGTTCTGGCATCTCAAGGATGGCCTTCACCTTTTCGGGGTCTACCTCTATTCCTTTCTGGCTCATGATGAAACCAAGCAATTTCCCTGATTTGACCCCAAAGGTACACTTGGCGGGGTTCAACCTTAATTGATATTTCTTAAGCCTTTCGAACAACTTCCGCAGGTTGACAAGGTGTTCTTCCTCGGATTTAGATTTAGCAATTATGTCGTCCACGTAGACCTCGATCTCTTGATGCATCATATCATGGAACAAAGCTACCATGGCCCGTTGATAAGTTGCCCCGGCATTCTTGAGTCCAAAGGACATCACCTTGTAACAGAACGTCCCCCACAAGGTGACGAAGGTAGTCTTTTCCATATCCTCTGGCGCCATCTTTATCTGATTGTAACCTGAGAAACCGTCCATGAAGGAAAATAAAGCGAAATTGGCCGTGTTATCCACGAGGATATCGATGTGTGGCAAAGGAAAATTGTCCATGGGACTGGCCCGATTTAGGTCCCGATAATCCACACACATTCGTACTTTCCCATCTTTCTTAGGGACCGGTACAATGTTGGCAACCCATTCCGGATACCGAGCGACGGCCAGAAAACCAGCGTCAAATTGCTTCTTCACTTCTTCTTTTATCTTCAAGGATGTTTCGGGCTTCATCCTTCTCAGTTTCTGCTTTACCGGGGAACACTCGGGATTTAGAGGTAATCGGTGTTGTACAATGTCAGAACTCAAACCGGGCATATCTTGGTATGACCAAGCAAATATGTCTTGGTAGTCTTTTAGCAGGATTATTAATTCTTCACGGATAGGTGCGGTAATACCTGTGCCTATCTTTACTTCCCTTTTTCCACTGCCAATTCCCAAGTCTACTAGTTCTGTTTCTTCTTGATGAGGCCCCATTTCTTGGTCCTCATGGGCGACCATCCTTTCTAATTCTGGGGGAAGTCCTACATCCTCGTTCCCTTCATCTTCCGTTTGATTCGTTTCTTGCTCGGAGTTGATAAGCGGGTCCCAGGTATTAGTACCTCCAGGGACTCGTCATCGGATCTGCCGTTTCAGAAATAAAGAAGTAAACATGCAAATGAATGAGAATGGGTAGAGACTTAGGAACAGATGAAGAAAAATCCTTGTATTATAAATTCAAAAACAAAAGACACAAAGCCTTAACAAAAGGAAAAACTCTAAAGCCTAGGCCCAACTATAGAGCTTTTAAAACCGTAAAGGTTTACATTATGCTCGTTGCGTAAATGCCGGGGCGTTCCTCCACTCGCCAATTTCCTAGCTGGAAATCAGGAGGGCATGGTCGTACCAAATCCAATGTACTCGGAACATCATCTTCGTATATCGCGACCACTTGACCTTCGTCTCCCAGACCCGCGCTTATAAAGCTTCTACTTATGTGGCAGGGCGGGCTTCCTTCACTTTCTTGTCTCAACCGCGAGCTTTGACCACCACTCTTTCTTCTCGCGATGCTTCTCTTTATATCTGCCCGAGTGGGCTTATAACCTAAACCATACTTCCCATGATTTCCTTTGGCATTTATTAGGCTAGTTATGCCGCCGTTGTCTTTTCCTAAACCCATTCCGGGTTCGTAACCGGTCCCCAACATAACTCGGGCCATCATTACTGCTGCATCGGACAGGCAAGCTTGCCCAGAGAAGGAGTCCACGGAGGAAATGCTTACCACCTCAAAAGACTGGAAAGCGGTTTCTAATGACTCCTCTGCGGCTTCCACATAAGGCATAGAGGATGGGCAGCTCACCAAGATGTCTTCCTCGCTTGATACGATGACCAGATGCCCTTCCACTACGAATTTCAACTTTTGGTGGAGTGTTGAGGGAACAACTCCTACTGAGTGGATCCACGGGCGCCCCAACAGACAGCTGTAGGGGGGTTAATATCCATTATTTGGAAAGTAACTTGACAGGTGTGAGGGCCTATCTATACTGGGAGATCGATCTCTCCCCTAACCTCTCGGCGGGTGCCGTCGAAGGCACGAACCACCATTGAACTCGGTTTTAAGTGGGAAGCATTGAATGGTAATTTCTCCAAAGTGCTCTTAGGCATCACGTTTAAACTGGAACCATTATCGATGAGCACTTTGGCTACGATATGGTCCATACACTTGACTGATACGTGCAAAGCTTTATTATGCTCTCTCCCCTCGGCGGGGATTTCTTCTTCCGCGAAGGCAAGATAGTTGTTGGCAGTGATATTATTGACCAGCCCTCCGAAACCTTCTATCGAGATGTCTTGGGCCACGTGGGCCTCGTTCAGAACTTTTACTAGCAGAGCCCGATGAGGCTCGGAACTCATGAGTAACTCCAATAGCGAGACCCTGGCCGGAGTTTTGTTGAGCTGTTCGATAACCTTGAATTCGCTCTGCTGAATTATACGGAGGAACTCGCTGGCTTCCTCTAGCGACACCTCCTTTTTACCATCCCTTTCCTCCGGAAGGCCTTTTGCCGGAATATCTTTATTCGAAGCGTGGGGTGCTTCGCCATCTCGTTCCTCCACCACTTTTCCTTTTCCCTTGACGTTCGCGGGTTAGACTGGTAGGTCCGGAGGCGCGAACACACGACCGCTACGGGTCACACCACTCAGTCCCGTGATATTTGTTACTTTAGCCGACAACGAGTTGACGTCGGTGGCTTCTTCTTCCTTCTCCCTCGGAGATGTATATCTCCATGGGACTGCGTGGCTATTTTGGTATGGGAAAGGAACAGGTCTAGCTGCTAAGGGGTGTCTGGGTTTTTGCGAAGCTGTGCCCTTAGTGAAGTATATCACCAAGGGTTTGGGCTTTACAACACTGCTCCCATCCGTGGACTGCATGCATATATGTTGCTCTTCTCTTCCTTCACTGCCAACTTCCAGTCGACCTTGATCTATCATCCGCTGTAACAATTCCTCTACTCCCAAACACGTTTTCATGTCATGCAGCTCGCCGGAATGCAGCAAACAGGAATCCTCCTTATGCCCACTATGGGGAATCATGCCTCCCTTTTGTAGGGCCTCAAAGATAAACCTCCTAGGGGTTGCCACATCCTTTAAAGGTTTAGACCTGCGCGGCCTATCGGACTCAACGGCGTTAACCGCTCCCCCTCCATGATTGGCGAGCGGGTTGGTTCTCACATTGGGCCGATCCTCTTGGAAGGTCAGCCATCTAGCATCCATCAAATGTTGGACCTTGTATTTAAGGGCCAAGCATTTTTCAACGGAATGCCTCGGGACACCCCTATGGTACTTGCAAGTTGCATTAGGGTCATACCACTTTGGGAAAGGGGGTTGGAGGACCTTTCCGGGAGTTACCACGGCCAAATGGTTGGCGATGAGGGACAGCAAGAGGTCCTCGTACGTCATTGGGAGTGAGGTGAATTCTTGAAATGGCCTCGGAGGGAAGTTCCTTGTCGCGTTGGAATTACTGGCCGGGCGAGTCGTGTTCGGAGTTGGAACTTGGGGAGCTTCCCTCTGGGTGGGTGCCTTAGGTTGCACAGGTGCCGAACTAGAGGCGTTCCCGGTATGAGCCGAGAAGCTCGGATGATGTCGCGCATATTGATGGGTACCATGAGGTGTCTGCGGGGGTTTGACCCACGCGGGTGTTGAAGAGACGACATGGGCATCTCCTTCCTTCCTTTTTGCCCCCGTAGTCCCGATTCTTTTGGCATTCGCACTCGTGGAGGAAACGTAATCGAACTTTCCTCTTTTCAAACCTACCTCGATTCTTTCCCCGGCGAACACTAGATCCGCGAAGCTGGACGGCATGTAACCTACTAGCTTCTCATAGTAGAACACTGGCAGAGTGTCTACCATCATGGTGATCATCTCTCTCTCAACCATGGGAGGAGCCACTTGTGCCGCCAGGTCTCTCCACCGCTGTGCGTATTCTTTAAAGGTTTCGCCCTCTTTCTTGAACATATTCTGCAGCTGAGTGCGATCGGGAGCCATATCGGAATTATACTGATATTGCCTTAGGAAGGCAGTAATCAGATCCTTCCAAGTACGGATACGGGAAGCTTCCAAATTAGTGTACCAAACTACCGCGGCTCCGGCCAAGCTATCTTGAAAGAAGTGTATTAATAGCTTCTCATCCTTAGAGTGTGCGCCCATCTTGCGACAGTACATCTTGAGATGGTTTTTGGGACAAGTCGTCCCTTTATACTTGTCGAAGTCCGGCACTTTGAACTTCGGGGGGATAACAACATCGAGCACTAAACAAAGATCCGTCATGTCCACGAACGGATAGTCCCCAAATCCTTCCACGACTCTCAATCTTTCCTCAAGGAGATCGAGCTTCCTCCTTTCCTCAGTTGCCGGGGGCGGTCCTTCCGTGGACAAAACTATTGGTTGTGTTGCGATGTTGGGTTGAGGCAACGTGCTGGGTGCCGGCCCTTCGGGGATCGGGGGATAGAACTCGACATCCCTTCGAGCATAGTCTTGAGGGTCTTTGTGGACCTCGTCGGGCTGTTGAGGAGGCTCTCTTTCAAGGACGGGATAAGCAATATGGCCCGCATCGTCTTGCAAGACGGGTGGTGAGTAGTTGGGCGGCAATCCATAAGGGTAAGCCGCTCGGTTGTATCCCAGGTGCGGGTTGCCATCGTGCCCCAGTGTGTCCCTTCCCCGTCCTACTATGTTTGAGGGAGGATGGTGTGCGGTTGCCAAGAGAGTTGGGTCTGCTTCGGCAGCCGAACTGACAGCGGCCGCGGTGGCCACGTTTTTCTCCATGAGCTGTCTCATTCCTAACATGGCTTCCATCATGGAAGCCATTTGTTCTTTCAGAGCCGACATGTCGGCTTTCATCTGTTCCTGTGTCTCCTCTTGATCACCCATCGTTCTAGATTTGGATCTGGTGCGATAGGGATGCCTTGTGGCGCGTTTAGTTATGGTGTTTTTCCCTAAAAAACCAAACGTGAGGAGTGGGTAAAGAAAGAAAAAAATGCATGCTAGAGATGAAATGCAGGAGTGATTTGATTCGCACAAGCGTTTTTGGAGTAGAAACATGGGACCAACTCATTTTATTTCAAAAAAAAGTTGTATCTAGTCAAGGTCTGAGAGACCATACAAGTTTCCTAGCGATTTCTAATTATGTGGGCCATTAAGTCTATCATATACTGACAATAGCCGAGAAGCCCATGAATTTCTTCGGGGGCGGAATAGGTTTCCACCATCGCCTTGGCCTTGGCTAACAATCAGGGAAGTTCCTGACTCCCGTTCAAGGTAAGAGCAAACCGATCCATCCACATGGTTGCCTCTTGGTGTAAAGAGTCGATCACCCTTCCTCTAGCCTCTTTTTCTGCGTATACTTGGGCATACTCGTCCGCGATCCTATGCTCGTGGGCCGTGGCTAGACCTAACTCTTCTTGGTACTTGGCGATGATAGCTAGCATGTTGGTCTCCGTCTCGCATAAACGCTGAGACAAGCTCCTTTTGGACCTTGAACAGGCAACTAACTCCTCCTTCAAAACCATGCTATGTGCTCGCGATTGGTCCCTCTCTTCCCTTCGCAGCTTGAGTTCATTGTTGCTACCCCACAGAGCTCCGCGAAATTTGTTCCGGCCATACTCTTCCTTGCGAGCCCTCTTGGTCTCTTTTTCAAGGGCTCGTGCGGTAGTTGCATTCTCTTCCCGTAATCCGGCACACTCCTTCCGGATTTGTGTAGCGGCCAACTTGAACTTCTCTTCGGCAAGTTTCGCCTTTCCTAACTCGCTTTTGAGAGCTTGGACTTCTTCGTCCTCTTCCGGTGCTTCAAAACTCTCTTCGCTGACGACTTTTAACTTGGCGAGCCAATCTAAACCTCGTATATGAACTTTCAGCCATTCATGGTAACCACCAATGATGCCATTATGAATGCCCCTGAGTTCTTGATCTTTCCTTAACGGGGTTTCCCATGCCTTATGGATTCTTTGTATAGCCTTGAAATTTTGCGCGCCGAAATCCCTCACAAGGAAAGGAGACATGCTTTCTTCCGTCGGTGCTCCCCTCATGGGGTACCCTAGTTGTCTTATAGCGAGCGCGGGATTGTAGTTAATACAACCCCTCGTTCCTATCAGCGGAATGTTTGGGTACCCTCTACATGAGAAAAGGACTCCCTCATTTCCTTCCTTCCATCAGGGGAACCAATTGATTGTTCTACCTCCTATCCCAGTCAAAAACTGGTCCCAATCTATTATTCTCTTTTCAGTACACGAGCGATGGCTCTGGAGCGGACATGGATGCCTCGTGTCTTGCTGGAACAGGTGTGAAACCAACCAAACACAGAGAGCGGGCAAGCAACAGATGATCCGTGCGCTACTTTTTTCGCACCTTCAGTTAAATGTGTCAAATAAATCTGCCAAGACAGCTACCACCGGACTTTCCTTGCTATGGTGGTATGCAAGGAAAGCGTCGATTGCTGCTAGGTCCACCAAACCATCTACGTTTGGAAAGAGGACGACCCCAAAAATTAGCAAAGCTAACACATCCATAAACGGGACCCAATCTCCTTGATTGGCCATACCCCTCGCCTTGTCTTCTAGGTACTTCCGTGGTAGGCCCGCTATGCCGTTTCGAGACTGTTTTATGCGGTCCAACCCTCTGGCTGAATCCTTGACCACAGTTGCAATTCTACTCAAAGAGGGGAGACACCCGGAGGAAAGGTATGGTTTTCTTCCCCCGAGAGGACATCCTAGAATTTCCTCAAATTCTTCAATGGTTGGTACCAATTGGAAGTCTCCGAACGTGAAGCATCTCAAAGGCTAATTGTAGTATTGGGTGAGTGATGCAATGGCTTCTATGGATATCTCTGCTATGGTCAACTCTAAGATCTTTCCGTAAATCTTGCGGAAGGCTTGCATTTGGAGGGGTTCCATCAACCGCCCTAATTCCTTGATGCTGGTGGCATCTAGGCCTTTAACCTTGACTCGGTAAAACCTCTTACCGGTTTGATTTGTCCCCATGCTTACTAAAGTGAGACAAAAAGCTGGTGCAAATCAAAACTCCGATATCTCATGGGTGTAATAGATGAATGCATGAAGGAATGCATATGACACATATGCAACTTTGGAATGCGGGGGCCCGAGGAATTGTCTCCTTCTTAGATACAACGTCTAGGGGTAGCAAAGTGCCCCAACGTATGTTTTTGTTTTTGTTTTTTTTTTTAAGAAGGTGACACGGACCCTCCGTTGGTTTGTTTACAGAGGGGATCAAGACAGAACCCGTATGCGATGCATATGCAAAAGACGCAATACGGGAATGTACATAGTATGACAATATTCACTGAACATAAGCAAAAGGGTATATGACTATTTATGCATGGCAGTGTGAAAAAATGGCACGCAACGTGTTTGCTCCGTGCCCCTATTTAAAGGACCTATAAGGGAGAGAGCTAACTAGGCATTTAGTGATAACCCCCAAGATAGTCATATCTCTCTTGATGGTTTCTAGAGGTATTATCCTCTTCGAAGAACATATTGCAGCAGTAGGGACTACTAGCAACAATAAGTTTTCAAAGAGGAAAGCTCTAGATGAGGGTTCACTGTAATCAAGCAAGTCGGAGACCTAGCATGATCACAGATTCACCTCCACTCCTTATGTTCCCATGAACCCGGGTATAGGGCCCTTTTTCACTCACAGTGTGTGCAAATAGTGTTGGTGTTTGTGTGCATCAAATGAATAAATATTTACCTCATGCATACATTTTAAAACGCACTAAAAGCAATAAAGAGTTTATATACACAAGAACATAATGAAGGGAAACCAGCAAAGGGATAAGTCACGGTAAAACATTGCGTAAGATTAAATGGCCTAACTCTCTAAAAACATTCCCCAGTGGAGTCGCCAACTGTCGCAACCTTCCCTTCGGCGGGAGGGCGACGCGAGACTCGCGGGATGCGTGTTCCAAGAAAGGAATACGCGCGGAGTCGCCACCAACGTTTATTTGAGGAAAACGTCGGGAAAACCGGAAAAGACGCGATCTACGAACTTTTAAGTGAAAGGTTCGGGAGTTGTATTTACGCACGGGGAAGGTATTAGCACCTCACACGTCCGTCCCAAGGGACGGCAGCCTTTAATCGAATGTGCAAACATGACTTTGATTTTTTTATGTTCCCTTTTTATGTCTTTATATCCTTTATACCCTTTTTATATTTTTTCTCTTTTTGTGGTCGACAAGGGTGTTTCCCTTTGCTCCTACGTATTCCTCAATTGCGATGAGGAAATCAGACCTACGTAGTTCTTTCTTATCAAGTGATTCCTTTTTACTTAAAAGGTGATCATTTTAAGGCGTTGGACCTTGAAAATGATCCATTTTACTTAGTAAGAAATTGAAATGACAAACTTCAAAAACCTATTTTTATGGACGAGCTTGACTAGGTGAGTTGATTTTAGCCTTAGTTTCACTTTAGTTATTAGTCAATTCGATTAAGAATGAGAAATCCCAAAGAGAAAACGTCCGATTGATTTTCCGCTTTATTTTACTAAAAGATGTTTTTTTATTATTATATTATTATTTTACCTCTTTTTTTTTTTGATTTCCAACGTGGTTACGGCACGACCGAACGGTCGGAATTCATTTTAACCGAAGTTAACGGATAATACAATTCAAACGATCGGTGGAAATTTATTTTATTTTTAGTTTAAGCGAAAAAGACTTAAATAAAATGGCTTAAGCACGTCAAAAGGGGGTATAAAAAGTAAATGAAACGAGAATAAAAATACACGAAACACAATGTGGACCACCACGGGTGCATAGAATGAATCGAAAAGCTTGGTTCGAGGTACTTACCCATTGAAGATCGAAGAACGATGAAGAACGAATGAAGAACGTCGAAGAACGGTCGAAACCTTCGCGAAATTCCTCACGGAAACATTTCGGAAGCGCCTCGGCTTAGATTTTCTTCACGGAAACAATTTTTCCAAGCAAATTCGAAAGAGAGAGAAGTGCCTAAGGGGCTGAACCCTTTTCCACTTCACTTCCTCCCCTATTTATAGCAAAATAGGGGAGATGCTTGCCGCCCAGCTCGCCCAGGCGAGCAGGGTTGCTTCCTCCAGAAGCAACAGCCTTCTGGAGGAATCTTCTGGAGGGCCCAAGTGAGCCTGGTTGCTATTTGCACCCCCATTTTTACTAAGTACACCCCTCTGCCTTTTTTTTGTGATTCTTTTTTCGTAAAGTTACGGAAACTTACGAATTTCGTAATGATACTTGTTTTCTTTCCGTAATGTTACGGAACCTTGTGGATTACATAATCATCCCCTTTTTGACTTACGGAATGTTACGAAACCTCACTAATTGTGCAACGATGCTTCCATTTGATTTCCGGTGTGTCACGGAACCTTACGGATTGTGCATCAATATTTTCTTTTGTTTTCCAGCATGTCCCGGAATTTCACAAATTGCCTAATGATGGGTGCCAAGCACCTTACAAGGACCAAACAAAAGTCGCATGTCATCAAGCAAAGGTCCCCGGACGAAATTAGGGTATGACAACCAGTTTTTGAAAAAAAAATGTGTATACATTTGAAGGGTAAATGCTGTGAAAGTTTTTCCGAACACCCAAAAATGGACTCGGATGAATGCACAAATTGATAAAAGAACATATTTTGAAAACACTGGGTTGACTAAAGTAGAGGGAATGAATCATGAGCCCTAGCATCACATGACCAAAATTTTTTCGACACTTGAGTGTCCATATAGGTGCATGCATGACTAGTTTTGCATAAAATTTCCAAATCATCATTATTGCATTTGTGTCATGGAAATAATGTGGGACATCCCCTTTTATCCCTGAACCTAACCAAACCCTGACATATGTCATGTCCAGCCATTCTACAAACCTTGAGCCGGAATCCCAACTTACCATAAACCTTGACCCAGGGTGAGAATGTCCATCCTTGCTCTCGAAAGAAAACAAAAAAAAAAGAGGGGGAAAAAAAGAGAGAAAAGGAGAAAGTTCCCAATCAAAAATCGGAAGAAAGCAAAAGAAAGGAAATTCCCGATCAAGGATCGGAAGAAAACAAGAAATATGCAGAAAGGTCTTTGGACTAGACAACATCTGAACAATACAGAATTGTCACCAAGTAAACAAAAAAGAAAGGAAACCACGATCTAAAGTGGTCCTCTCCCTTTGGTTGCCAACCAAAATCCTGTGCGTCGGTGACTAGTTCGCTTCGCACTAAACAAAAACAGAAAAGGAAAAGGCCAAGAACACTCAAAGCCGAATTTCCCACCCAAAAAAACACCATTCCCAAGAAAAAGTCCTATTGATCCATGATCACACATGTAATCCTTGATTTGATAGGAGATGATTTGCAAAGCCAAGTCATGACATATCTATGGTTCGGAATTAGGATGAAACACTTACCTGTGTGAGATCGATACACTTTGAGTGATTTTCTTCTATTTTTGTTGAACCCAGTGTTTCCTCTAAATGATCATTTAGAAGTGAAATTCTAAACATCCAAAATCTCATTTATGGTTACGAGAAAATTTCATCAGCATACTCTCCTTCCCCGGTAGACACATTGTTTTTCATCCAAAAAACATATGTTGCTATGATCAGTTGGAAGTTTTGTCTCTTTACTAAAGCATGTTCGCATTTTACTGAAGAAAACGCCGAGACTATTTTTGTCTCACAGTTATCTAGAACTACGTAGGTCTGAGTTCCTCATTGAGGATACGTAGGAGCAAGAGCCTCGCTTTTGTTGGCCACCACACAATCTCTGTCATATTGACCCTGGGGTCATGTGACATGCGGAGACAAATTATGGTCATTCGGCTCACCTTTTGCCATTCAGACACAATCGTGTCCGATGACACGCAGAGACAAATTATGGTCATTCTGCATCTTTTGTCATCCAGAGGCGGCGGGCCCGATGACATGCGGAGACAAATTATGGTCATTTCGCTCACCTTTTGCCATCCAGACACAATCGTGTCCGATGGCACGCAGAGACAAATTATGGTCATTCTGCTCACCTTTTGCCATCCAGTCACAATCGTGTCTGATGGCACGTAGAGACAAATTATGGTCATTCTGCGTCTTTTGTCATCCAGAGGCGGCAGGCCCGATGACATGCAGAGACAAATTATGGTCATTCCGCTCACCTTTTGCCATCTAGACACAATCATGTCCGATGGCACGCACAGACAAATTATGGTCATTCTGCGCCCTTTTGTCATCCAGAGGCGGCGGGCCCGATGACACGCGGAGACAAATTATTGTCATCCGCACGCTTTTGCTATCTGTAAGACTCGGCGAGTGATAAACGCGCAAAGACAAATTATGGTCATTATGCGCCCTTTGTCATTCAGGAGCAGCAAGTTGAGTGATAAACGCGCAGAGACAAATTATGGTCATTCTGCGCCCTTTTTCATTCAAGAGCAACAAGTTGAGTGATAAACGCGCAGAGACAAATTATGGTCATTTTGTGCCCTTTGTCATTCAGGAGTAGCAAGTTGAGTGATAAACGCCCAGAGACAAATTATGGTCATTTCGCGCCCTTTGTCTTTCAGGGACAGTGAGTCGAGAGGTGGGTGGAGACAAACTATGGTCATTCCCCACACCTTTTTGCCATCCAGAGGTGATCGTGTCCGATGGCACGCAGAGACAAATTATGGTCATTCTGCGCCTTGCCACCCAGGCTCGATCGTGTTCGAGGGCACGCAGAGATAAATTATGGTCATTCTGCGCCTTGTGTCAACCAAAAGGAACGAACTCGGCAGTATCAGGATGATGTTGGTCGTTCGGTGCTGATCATTTTCAAAATTTTTGCAGGTTCCGCTGGTAGGGAGATTCACCGGCCGAATGGTGTTTCGCTCGAACAAAATTAGTGTCTTATCTTTACTTCCCTTTTATCTCCAATAAAAAACAAGTAAAGTGGGGCAACTGTCATACCCTAATTTTGTCCGGGGACCATTTGTTTGTTGGGATGCGACCCTCGTTTGACCACTTCGAGGTACTTGGCACCCATCATTAGGCAATCTGTGAAGTTCCGTGACATGCCAGAAGTCAAAAGAAAGCATTGTTGCACAATCCGTGAAGTTCCGTGACATGCCGGAAGTCAAAAGGAAGTGTTAATGCGCAATCCGTAAAGCTCCGTAACATTCCGGAAGCCAAAGAAGGGATGATTACATAATCCATAAGGTTTCGTGACATCACGGAAAGAAAAAAAATATCGTTACGTAATTTGTAAGGTTTCGGAAAAAGAATCAGCAAAAAAGGCAAAGGGGGTGTATTTAGTAAATAGGGGGTGCAAATAGAAACCAGGCCCACTTGGGCCTTCCAGGAAGTTCCACCAAAAGGTGGTGCCTTTTGGAGGAAGCAACCTAGCTCGCCTGGGCGAGCTGGGTGGCAAGCTTCTCCTTCTTTTCCCTATAAATAGGGGAAGGAGGGAAGAACAAAAATGTTCAACCCTCTTGGTGTCTGAGAATCACTTAAAGTTAGTGAGAAAAATTATTTCCGTGAAGAAAATCAAAGCTGAGGCGCTTCCGTAACGCTTCCGAGACGTTTCCGTGGGTGATTTCGTGATGATTTTTCGTCGTTCTTCGGTCTTCAACCGGTAAGTTCCCGAAATTGAACTTTTCAATTCATTCTATATACCCTTAGTGGTCCTCATTTGTTTTGCGTGCTTTTATTTTTATTTCATTTACTTTCCGTACCCCCTTTTGACGTGCTTTAATAATTTATTTAAGTCATTTTCTCGCCTAATAAAAAATAAAATAAATTTTCACCGATCATTCGTATTGTAACATCTTTTAATTTCTGTTAAAATGAAATCCGACCGTTCGGTCATGCCATAACCATGCTTAAAACCAAAAAGAGGCAAAATAATCAAAAAAATATCTTTTGGTAAAATAATCAAAAAAATCAATTGGACGTTTTTTCTTTGAGATTTTTTATTTCTTAATCGAATTGACTAATAACCAAAGTGAAACTAAGGCTAAAATCAATTCATAAATCAAACTTTTGTCATCACTTAAAAAAGCCATTTTTAAGGTCCAACGCCTTAAAATGGTCTTTTCCACTTTTATTGGTTAAACGTAGATTTCTAAAAAAGGCCTAAAATCAACACGTAGCTTTATTACCTCTTTTCAAAAATAACAAGAGATCATTAATGGTCCAATGCCTTAATGTTTTCTCTCCTTTCAAAAGAATCGAAATATTTTTTAATGGTCCAACGTCTTAAATGACCTTTCATTCAATAAAAACATATTTTGCAAAAAAAGGGATAAAAACAATTTAACCAACGTTTGGTTCTCAAAGAACTATGTAGGTCTGAATTCCTCCTTGAGGATACGTAGGAGCAATGGAAACACCCTTGTCGACCACAAAAAAGAAAAAAAAATGTATAAAAGGCATAAAAAGACATAGGAACGTGAAAAAGGGGAAGATAACACAAATTGAAGTCATTCGTCCCTTGTGACGGACGTGTGGGGTGCTAATACCTTCCCCGTGCGTAAATACAACTCCCGAACCTTTCACTTGAAGTTCGTAGACCACGTGTTTTCCAGTTTTTCCGACATTTTCCTCAAATAAACGTTGGTGGCG
The DNA here is from genome assembly GCF_004193775.1 of Glycine soja. Classification (NCBI taxonomy): domain Eukaryota; kingdom Viridiplantae; phylum Streptophyta; class Magnoliopsida; order Fabales; family Fabaceae; genus Glycine; species Glycine soja. The sequence continues at coordinate 33,453,570 of NC_041009.1, read as the reverse complement.
ACTCCCGCGTATTCCTTTCTTGGAAGACGCACCCGCGAGTCACGCGTCGCCCTCCCTCCCGCCGAAGGGTAGGTTGCGACAGTGGTATATTTCACCAAGGACGCAACTCCCCAAACGCCCCGATACCCCTCGGTAGTTAAACCTGTTCCGTTTCCATACTGAAACAGCCACATAGTCCCGTGGAGGTATGCATCGCCAAGCAAATGGAAGGAAGAGGCCACTGACATCAGCTCGTTGTTAGCCAAGGTAAACAATATCACGAGGTTGAGCGGCGTGACCCGTAGCGGTCGCGTGTTTGCACCCGTCGACCTGCCGACACAACCCGCAAACGTTAAAGGGAAGGCAAAGATGGTGGAAGAACAAAATGACAAAATGACCCTCACACCGAATGAGGATATTCCAATGAAAGGTCTTCCGGAGAAAAGGGATGGCTGTGGCAAGAAAGAAGTATCGCAAGAGGAGGCAGGCGAGTTCCTCTGCATTATTCAGCAAAGCGAGTTCAAGGTCATTGAGCAGCTCAACAAAACCCCGACCAGGGTCTCTCTTTTGGAACTACTCATGAGCTCTGAGCCTCATCGGGCTTTGCTAGTGAAGGTCTTGAACGAAGCTCATGTAGAAGCAAATGACTTTGGTGTTTTGATGATGATCTTGATGATTTGATGCAAATGATGCAAATGGGTTTTTCAAGTTTAAATTCAAGACAATGATTCAAGAATACAAGCCACAACATCCAGATGATCACTAGTATTTTAGGAAGGGAATTCTTATTTGATATAGCAAAAGGTTTGGCCAAGTAATTTAAGTTAAAAAGTGTTTTTCAAGAGATTTACTCTCTGGTAATCGATTACCAGAGGATGTAATCGATTACCAGTGGCCAAAAATGACTTACAACAGCTACTAAATATTTGAATTCAAATTTTAGACTGTGTAATCGATTACACAATATTGGTAATCGATTACCAGCAGTTAATAAACGTTTTAATTCAAATTTTAAAACCTGTAATCGATTACACAAATCCTGTAATCGATTACCAGAGGAGATTTTCAAAAAATAACTTCCAAGAGTCACATCTATTCAAATGGTTTATGAATGGCCATCAAAGGTCTATTTATATGTGACTCGGAAACACGAATGGTGAGAGAGTTTTGATTGCTCAAAAAGTTTTATCCTCTCAAAAGATTAAGAGAGTTTTTCTGAATTGAAATGTCTAATCCTCTCAAAGATTCCTTGGTCAAACACTTGCATATTCAATAAGGAATTGTGATTGATCTTCATTGTACAATCTATCTCTTTCAAGAGAGATTTCTTCTTCTCATCTTCTTACTTCTGAAAAGGGATTAAGAGACCGAGGGTCTCTTGTTGTAAAGGATTCCTGAACACAAGGGAAGGGTTGTCCCTGTGTGGTTCAGACTTTGTAAAAGGAGTTTTACAAAGAGAGTGGAAAATCTCAAGTGGGTTGCTTGAGGACTGGACGTAGGCACGGGAAGTGGCTGAACCAGTATAAATCAGTTTGCATTTCTCTCTTCCCTTAAACTTCTTTTATTAACCCGGCTTACAGCTGTCTTTTGGGACGCCCGTGGATTCACTCGGTGGGAGTCGTTCCCTCTACACTCCACCAAAAATTGAAATTTTTAGTAGAGGGGCATTTGGTTATTGTGTCGGGCAAGGAAGACATCTTGGTAAGTTGCCCATCCTCTATGCCATATGTGGAAGCCGCGGAGGAGTCATTAGAAACAGCCTTCCAATCTTTTGAGGTAGTAAGCATTGCCTCCGTAGATTCCTTCTCCGAGCAACCTTGCCTATCCAATACGGCGATAATGGTAGCCCGGGTGATGTTGGGGAATGGTTATGATCCCGGAATGGGTTTAGGCAAGAACAACGGCGGCAGAACCAGCCTGATATGCACCAGAGGAAACTGTGGGAAGTTTGGGTTAGGCTATAAACCCACATAGGCGGACATAAGAAAAAGTGTTGCGGGAAGGAAGAGCGGAAGCCAAGGCTCACAATTGGGACGAAAAGTCAAAGGGGGCCCGCCCTGCCACATCAATAGGAGCTTTATAAGCGCGGGTCTAGGACACGTAGGCCAAGTTGTTGTGATATGCGAAGATGACTCTCTGAGTGGGTTGGATTTGGTACAACCATGCCCTCCTGGTTTCCGACTAGGAAATTGGCGAGTGGAGGAGCGCCCAGACATTTACGCGAAAAGCATAATGTAACCCTTTGTGGCTTTTAAACTCTAGGGTTGGGCCTAGGCTTTAGAGTTTCCTGTTGTTAAGGCTTTACGTCTTTTTGTTCCTAAATTTATAATATAAAGATCTTTCTTCATCTGTTCCTGCGTCTCTACCCATTCTCATTCATTTGCATGTTTATTTCTTCACGCTTAAAATGCCATATCCGACGACGAGTCCCTCGAAGGTACTAATACCTGGGACCCGACCATCGATTTCAAGCAAGAAACAAACAGACGGAGGGTGAAGAGGACGAAGATGTGGGACTTACCCCGGAGTTGGAGAAGATAGTCGCCCATGAGGACCAAGAGATGTGGCCTCATCAAGAAGAGACGGAACTAGTGGACTTAGGAACCGACAGTGGGAAAAAGGAAGTAAAGATAGGCACGGGTATGACCGCACCCATCCGTGAAGAATTGATAGCCCTGCTAAAAGACAACCAAGACATCTTTGCTTGGTCGTACCAAGATATGCCCGGTTTGAGTTCTGACATCGTACAACACAGATTACCTCTAAATCCTGAGTGTTCCCCGATATAACAAAAACTGAGGAGGATGAAGCCCGAGACATCCTTGAAAATAAAAGAAGAGGTAAAGAAACAATTTGATGCTGGTTTTTTGGTTGTCGCTCGATACCTAGAATGGGTTGCCAACATTGTACCAGTCCCTAAGAAGGATGGGAAGGTGCGAATGTGTGTGGATTATCGGGACTTGAATCGAGTCAGTCCCAAAGACAATTTTCCTCTACCGCACATCGATATCCTCGTGGATAATACGACCAATTTCACTTTGTTTTCTTTCATGGATGGGTTCTCCGGTTACAATCAGATAAAAATGGCGCCGGAGGATATGGAAAAGACTACCTTCGTCACCCTGTGGGGGACGTTCTGTTATAAGGTGATGTCCTTTGGACTCAAGAACGCCGGATCAACTTATCAACAGGCTATGGTAGCTTTGTTCCACGATATGATGCACCGAGAAATCGAGGTCTATGTGGACGACATAATTGCCAAGTCTAAGACTGAGGAGGAACACCTTGTCAACTTGCAGAAGTTGTTCGAAAGGCTTAGGAAATATCAATTGAGGTTAAACCCTGCTAAGTGCACCTTCGGGGTCAAGTCAGGGAAATTGCTAGGTTTCATCGTAAGCCAGAAAGGGATAGAGGTGGACCCCGAAAAGGTGAATGCCATCCTTGAGATGCCAAAATCGCGTACCGAGAGGCAGGTCCGAGGTTTCCTGGGGCGTTTGAACTACATTGCCAGATTCATATCACAGCTCATCGCTATCTATGAGCCGTTGTTCAAACTATTACGCAAAAACCAATCCGTCCGTTGGAATGAGGATTGTTAAGAGGCGTTTGGAAGGATCAAACAGTGTCTCACGAACCCTCTCGTGCTTATGACGCCGATACTCAGAAGGCCTCTCATCTTGTGTATGACAATTTTGGATGAATCGATGGGATGTATGCTGGGGCAACATGACGAGTCCGGGAAGAGAGAGCGCACTGTCTACTACTTGAGTAAGAAGTTCACGGCCTGTGAAATGAACTACTCCCTGCTCGAAAGAATGTGTTGTGCTTTAGTCTGGGCGTCCCACCGTCTAAGACAATACATGCTGAGCCATACCACCTGGTTGATATCCAAGATGGACCCAGTTAAGTACATCTTTGAGAAGCCTGCTCTCACAGGGCAGATCGCCCGATGGCAGGTTTTGCTATCCGAGTTCGACATAGTCTATGTCACCCTAAAGGCGATAAAAGGAAGCGCCTTGGTAGATTATTTGGCTCAGCAGCCTCACAATGACTATCAACCCATGCATCCCGAATTCTCGGATGAGGACATCATGGCCTTGTTTGAGGAAAAGCTAGACGAGGACCGGGACAAGTTGATCGTGCTGTTTGATGGAGCGTCAAACGTTCTAGGCCATGGCGTTGGAGCAGTATTGGTCTCTCCAGATGATCAATGTATACCTTTCACAGGCAGGCTGGGGTTTGACTGCACCAACAATATGGCTGAGTATGAAGCGTGTGCCATGGCCGTCCAGGCGGCAATTGACTCCAATGTCAAGCTACTCAAGGTGTACGGGGACTCAGCAATGGTGATCCACCAGCTAAGAGGGGAATGGGAAACTAAAGACCCCAAGTTGATACCCTACCAAGCCTATATCAAGGAATTGGCTGGTTCCTTTGATGAGATCTCCTTCCATCACTTTCCCGGGAGGAAAATCAAATGGCGGATGCGCTTGCCACTTTGGTGTCCATGTTCTAGCTAACTCCGCACGGGGACCTACCGTACATTGAGTTCTGGTGTCGTGGCAAACCCGCACATTGTTGTCAGGTGGAAGAGGAACGGGATGGTAAGCCTTGGTATTTCAATATCAAGTGGTACGTTGAAAGCAAAGAGTACCCACCGGAGGCTTCCGACAACGACAAAAGGACATTGAGGAGATTGGCGGCCGATTTCTTCATGAGCGGAAGCATACTATACAAGAGAAACCATGACATGACCCTCCTGCGATGCATGGATGCCAAAGAGGCGAACCACATGATTGAGGAAGTCCACGAGGGTTCGTTTGGAATGCACCCCAATGGGCATGCTATGGCCAGGAAGATCCTTAGAGCAGGTAATTACTGGCCACCATGGAAAGCGATTGCTGCACCCATGTAAGGAAATGCCATAAATGTCTAGCGTTCGTGGACAATGTCAATGTTCCGCCACATCCTCTAAATGTCATGTCCGCCCCTTGGCCTTTTTCCATGTGGGGGATAGATGTCATAGGGGCCATTGAACCCAAGGCTTTGAACGGTCATCGCTTCATTCTCGTGGCAATAGATTATTTCACCAAATGGGTCGAAGCGGCTTCCTACACCAATGTGATGAGGAGTGTGGTGGTCAGATTCATAAAGAGGGAGCTGATTTGTCAGTACGGACTCCCTAGGAAGATCATTACTAACAATGGCACCAATATGAATAACAAAATGATGCAGGAAATGAGCGTAGATTTCAAAATCCAGCATCACAATTCCACGCCCTACCGACCAAAGATGAACGGAGCCGTGGAAGCAGCCAATAAGAATATTAAGAAAATTATTCAGAAGATGACAGTATCGTACAAAGATTGGCATGAGATGTTGCCTTTTGCCCTGCATGGATACCGAACTTTGGTACGAACTTCTACTGGGGCAACACCGTACTCCTTAGTGCAGTTAAGAGAATCATGAGAGATTTCAAGCAAATCCCAAAGAATCTCACCTTAGTGTTTGTATGTGTGTAAGATTTCAAGCAAATCCCAAAGAATCCCACCTCCTATTCCCAATGAATGCACACCCTCTCCACCACCGCAACAAGATACCTCTCCCTCCTTTTTGAATGAAGTCCTCACTGAGCTACGAAATCTTCGAGCTTTTGTCGGCAATCACTTTGATGCCATGGACTCCCGTATCACGCATCTTGAAGATGACATGAGTTTCATCCAACGTTGCTTTGATCCTCTTGCGAATTCTTAGACGTTTCTAGTATTTTACGTTCTTAAATTTCTCGACATTTTTACTACTTTCTGCCTTGTATTTGGCTTTAGTTATTTAGCACTTTGGTTAATTTTGTTTTGCTTTGGATCTTTAGCATTTGGTTGGTTTATGCTTTGCTTTGAATATTTAGTCTTTGTTTTGCAATGGATAATTAGTTTTTGTTATTGTTTGTGATACTTGCTCTAGATATTTTGTGGCTTTGATATTTTCTCTGGTCTTTTTGGACTTTTGATGTTGCCAATGGGGGAAAGAAACTAAGGGTAGATCTTATCTAAAACTAGGCAATAAATTGCAAATTTAAGGGGGAGTAAGGGTGAGTGCACGCATTGCAAATCGTATATCCTTTATCTTGTTTTCTGATTGTTGTCATCATCGAAAAAGGGGATATTGTAAGTGCATATGCTGTATGAAGATTTTGATGATGCCAAAAAGATTGAAGCTATTCAATGTTGATTCAAGACAAGATCAAGAGAACAAGAGAAACGATTTATAATAGACCTTTATATGTTAAAGGAATCTCTTAAAAAGGTTGCAAAGGTTTAGCCTTAAAAGACTTAAGCTTTCAAATACCTTATAAAGCTTTTAAGTAAATATTACTTTTTGAAAGATATGTATTTCTCTATGGTAATCGATTACCAGAGGCTGTAATCGATTACCAGAAGCAAAAATGGTTTTAACAATTTTCACAAAAGTTTTGAATTTGAAATTTAAAGCTGTAATCGATTACCACTATTATGTAATCAATTACTAGTAATGGAAAATTTTGAAATTCAAACTGAAAAGGCATATAACTCCTCAAAATTAATTGTGTAATCGATTACCACATATCTATAATCGATTACCAATGAGGAAATTTCAAAAATAACTCTGAAAAGTCACAACCTTCACAAGTTTTTTGAAAGGTCACCAAAGGCCTATAAATATGTGACTTGTATTCAAAATTCTTAAGAGTTTTTCAGAACATTCATTGTCCTATCCTCTCACAAGAAATCCTTTGGCCAAACACTTGCAAAATCATTAAGGATTCTTATAAGTTCTTCAAGTTGTATGATCTTCTCTAAAAGAGAGAAAAATAGTCTTCTGTACTTCAAAGCAATCAATTGTTAATCAAGAGGCAGCGAGTCTCTTGATTTGTAAAGTTGTCTGAACACAAGGGAAGGGTATCCCTGGGTGGTTTAGAAGTTGTAAAGGGATTTACAAGTTAGTGGAAATCTCAAGTGGTTTACTTGAAGACTGGACATAGGCACAGGGCATGGCCGAACCAGTATAAAACTGAGTTTGCAATCTTCTCGTCCCTAAACTCTTTTACTTTAATGCGGTTTAATTTTACTTTGCATATTTAAAGAAGCATCAAGTAAATTGTTCATTACTTTTTTCTGCATATTAAGTTTGCATATTCCTTTTAAAGAGAGAATTAAAATTTGTTAGGGGAATTTTTTTTTTTAAACTTAATTCACCCCCCTCTTAAGTTATTGGGGTCACTTGGTTAACACAAGAGCAACAAGCCTATGTGCCTCTATCTGTCTCTCACTCGAGCTTTATTTAAGCATATACTTGCTTTATCTCCTAACTCATATTCTTACTTGAGCGTCAGAGTCCTTTGTTTTGTAAGCCCCCCTTCTGTCTTCTCAACAAAGGTCATCCTTAAAGTTAACGTGTGAAGTCCTGGACCCCACTTTGGCCATGTCTACCCTGACGTGCCCTAGCTTCGGATTTTGGTTAGTACATTTGGCGCCCACCATGCGGCCGCAGTAAAACATATCCCATGGTCTCTCATCAAATCTCTCCTATTCATCCATGGTTAGCACCCAGTCTGGCCATAGACTCGAGACCCCTCTCGAAGACTCTCATCCTCATCCGGCAGCTATGGCAGACACAAATACTCTACAACAACTCCAAAACCGCATTGTGGAGATGGAGCGATGCCATGAGGAGGAGCTGAGAAAGCTAAAGGCTGCCCATGATCAGCTGGAGGCTTGTGTCAGACGTCCTCAGGACGACGGGCACTCTGCCTACACATTGCCTGAGCGCACCCAAGGTGATGCAATCCTACCCCCAAGGGTATTGGATAGAAGACTCCAAGAGGATTGGGCTAGAGTGGCTAAAGAAGGCCCTAGGGTTCTCATGAATCTTAGGGTAGATTTCTGAGCCCATGGGCCAAGGTTGGGAACACTCTTCTTTGTAAATATTAGAATGTTTTCCTTCTTTTTGGCCTTGTATTTTGGCCATTCTAGTAGTATAGGGTTTTAGCCTTGTATTTCAAGGCAATATGAGTAGTCTTTGTAGTAGGGAATTTTTTTGTAATTTCATGTATTTTGGCATGGAGGTGAGCTTAGCTATCAGAGGGGTGTGTGTAGCTAAGCATTTTCATGTATTTTGGCATGAGAGTGAGCTTAGCTATTAGAGGGGTATGTGTAGCTAAGCTCTAGCTTCTCAAGGAAGCTTCTCAAGGAAGTTTCTCAAGGAAACTTCTCAATGACATGAGCTTAGCTATTAGAGGGGTGTGTAGCTAAACTCTAGCTTCTCAAGGAAGCTTCTCAAATAAGCTTCTCAAGGAAGCTTTCATGTAGTTAGTGACCTAGGCTATAAATAGAAGCATGTGTAACACTTGTCAAAAGTTTGATGAATGTGAAACTTGTGAGACACACTTCAAAGTTCAACTTCTCTCCCTCTTTTTCTCCTTCAATTTTGTGCCCCTTTCTCTCTCTTATTCTTTTCCTCCATTGAAGCTTCCTCTCTAAGCTTCTTATCCAAGGCACTCTCTTGGTGGTGAAACTTCTCCTTCCATGGCTTATTCCCTAGTGGATAACGCCTCCTCTCACATATTCTCCTTTATCTTCCGCTGCATCTCTATGGTTGAAAATTACCATTGAAGGACCTCATTGAAGCTCAAAGATCCAGCCTCCATAGAAGCTTCTCAAGCAAGCTTCCGTCAAGGTCCCCTCCCCCTTGGAAAGGATTTGACCTCAAATCCATAGGTTCTTAATACTCTGGGCTTCTTCCCTCGATACTTGTAAAAAGAATAAAAACATATATTTTAGTGGTGTTAGGTTTGTTAGAGTAGGGTAAGGTCTGAAAACCCCTTTCCTGTGCATCTTCCCATGAGGGAACATCATTCCTCACCAACCCAATGAGTGGTGCTTCAAGTATAGAAAAATATGAAACAAACCTTTTGTAAAAGTTTGTTAAGTCATGGAAGCCCCAAATTTTCTTTATACTTGGTGGAGTAAGCCACTTAGGAATGACCTTTATTCTCTTAGGGTCCGTGGGAACCTCTTGATCACTATTTAAAAAATTAAGGAAAGTAATGCAATAAAACATATCTTTTTCTATATTTTCATGTTGATTATTCCTATAAAAAAGTACAACAAACCTAAGGTGTCCCATATGAGCACCTAGGTTTGTATTGAAACCAAAAATAAGAATAAATCTACCTAATGAGTCTCTATGTACACGAATTATGAGGATGTTGGGTGCATGAGTGATTTTACAAAAGAGGGTTACACCACTCAACACATTCATCATATCACCTATTTTAGGGATTTGCTGCCTAATAATACCTATTTTGGGCACCAACAAAGCACAAGGATGTAAGCTCTTATGAACCAAATCCTTATCCAACAACTCCTTTACTTGAGGAATAACCTCAAGTCCAAGAGGTGTGGTAGTGCTAACAAGTGTCTTTTTACAAAGGAGAAGATGTAGAGGTTGTCTAAGAGGGGAAGTTTATTTAATATGTCTTTATTGAAAAATGACTTTCCTTCTTAGCTAACCTCTTGGAGGAGACACTTACCTCCTTACACTCCTCCTTAACCATTAAAGGTTGTCCTTCTTCTTGGGGGTAGATTTCTTCACTAGATTCTTCCCCTTTTGCTTCTTCACTTTCACTAGAGGAAGGTGAAGTAGTAGCCTCATCTTGGCTACTATAACTGTCTTGGCCCCTCATAATCATGATTTTCTTGGTGGGGCATTGAGAAGTAATGTGTCCTTTTCGAAGACATTTAAAGTACTTTATAGAGCTAGTCCTCTCTTGCATATTATCATCTTTGGGCTTAGAAGGTGCCACCCCTAAGATGCCTTAACCATGGTCTTTCTTTGGATAAGAGTGAGAGCCATGAGATTTTGAAGTAGACTTCCTTTTAAGTTGTTGCCTTAACCATGGTCTTTCTTTACTTTTCTCTCCCGTGGGAGTGAGGTCTAAGATGTGACCTATGCCTTCCTTCATAATAGTCACGAAGTTCTTCACTTAGGCTTTTGCAAGAGTCGTGACTACTATAGGAGGCATGTTTTTTTTTTTTTTAACTCTTTTAGTATTTTCCTTCTTTCTTCTTCCCTTACTTGTTCCCTCTCATCTTGATTTATTTCTACCCTTTCTTTTCCTTTTTCTTTTGTTTCTAGTTTTTCTTTCCATAAGTTGAGGGAACTCAACTCATATAAGATTCTAGATAGATGGTCCTTATGACTAGTACCATCACCATTAACACTAGATGAATGATGACTCATGTTGGTTCCTAAGTTGTGGTTCTTTCTTATTAGGGGTTTGCAAAAGGTTAAAGCTAGGGTTCCAAAAGAACTCAAGATAAGCGTGATAAGCAAGAAGAAAGTATTATGCAACAACAAGAAAAACTAGGTGTGACTAGTAAAGAAAACAAGCTATAAGTAAGCAAGAAATTAAAGTGGAAGAAATGTAAACTAGGAGGATCGTAAGAGTGTTTGGATGACCACATTTAAGGTTCCCAAAAAGACACTCACTATCCTAAGGGAAAATTGCCTAAAATTATTACACACAAATGGAAGTTTGGTAACCTATTGGAGGCTCCCAACGCACTTCCAATGAAAGGCCTTTTTGTCACAAAATTTGAAAGCAATGAAGGTAAGTATATTGCCAATTACAAAGTTACAAAAAAGTCCTCAATTTTGGTGGTTGTTTTCTCTTTGGTGTTTCACTAATTTGGAGTGCTTCTTAGTCCAATAGCTCTTAAGGTGGTTGGCCCCTTGCTTCTTGACTCAAATTCTTCAAGGGATGACACCAATCCTCCTTTACAATTCCCTATATGGCAACTCACAAACAAGGAAATAAACAGACAAGCAATAACCAAAGACCAAAAAATGAAATGAAAGCTAAACCAATAGAGATTTAACAAGACAAATTTTCAAGGATTATTCAACAATTAAAGCAATGAAAAGCACATAAAAGCAAGCTAGGACTCAAAGAGAAACCTAGAATGGCTCTAGAGTATAGTAAAAAAACCATAAAAAAAGACTAAAGAAACCTCTAGTTTTGGCACTTGTTTTCACACTACTTTTCAATTGAAATTTCAGAACTAAGATTGGTATAAAATAGAAACCAATTATAGAACAAATTTAGAGCCAAAACAACAAGCACACTTCCCTTTCACTTTTTTTTTCCTAGACACTGATTTTCCTGCCAACTTGTGTGATTTTTCTTATTTTTTCCTTTTATCCAAATAACTTGGTTCATTTTTCTAGTTTTTTCTAGATGTCTAGAAAATTCAGTAAAAATTGCAGCTCAAAACTTGTAGTGACTAATTCCCAGTAATTTTTACAAGTTTGCATGTTAAAGCCGCTAGCACCAGCGATTTCAGACTTCGATTTTTTTAAGCATGATATATTGATTGCCTTAGGCTTACTTTCAACCTTCCTATGTATTTTGAACTCACTAGGCTTGTTTACCACAATTTTAGGAGTTCAATATTCACTTAGGATCAGAATTTCAGCCAGCAATACAATCACCAAAACTCAAATTCACAATAGACACAATCATAAGGAAACCTAAAAGTTCAAGAAAAGGTTCACAATCAAAGACTCTTTAAGAATTTTGCATGAACATGTTAAGGACTAATTAAAATTCAAGATTTGACTCAAATAAACTAATAGGCTAAAATAATTTCATACACTAATGAACACATGAGTTAGACAAAGAAACAAGAAAAATAAAATTCAGCACAACATAAGAAATCTTATGTGACAAGTTTCATGACTAGACATGACTTCTATGACAAAACTATAATAGGTGAACAAGTCACTCTAGATTTTTGGAGGTTTTCTTATAATTTAATGTTTTTGTAAGAATTTTATGGTTTAGGTTTCAGCCACAAAAAATAGAAAGGCAAAACTCAAGGGAACCTAAACTCAACATGATTCATGGTTCAACAACAAGAACAAGAAATTTGAACCATAGAAAATCAAATCTAGCTTCTATAGCAAGTTTAATCGGTGGAAATTCTAAAGAATCATGTTAAAAAATTTAGCACAAGACATGTGAGGAGATACATGGAGAAAAATGAAGAAACAACAATGGAGGAGAAGGTAAAGCTGAACATTAGTGGAGGTTTAAGGAGCACATACTTGAAGCTCTTATGCTCTGATACCAGTTGATGGAAGTTTGCTTGAGAAACTTCTATGGAGGCTGGATCTTTGAGCTTCAATGAGGTCCTTCAATGGTGATTTTCAACCATGGAGATGTAGGGGAAGATAAAGGAGAAGAGGTGAGAGGAGGTGTCATCCACTAAGGAATAAGTCATGGAAGAAGGAGCTTCACGACTGAGAGAGTGCCTTGAATAAGAAGCTTAGAGAGGAAACTTCAATGGAGGAAAATAATGAGAAAGAGGGGGGGGGGCACGAAATTGAAGGAGAAAAAGAGGGAGAGAAGTTGAACTTTGAAGTATGTCTCACAAGTTTCACATTCATCAAAGTTCGAACAAGTGTTATAGATGCTTCCATTTATAGCCTAGGTCGCTAACTAAATGAATGCTTCCTTGAGAAGCTAGAGTTTAGCTACACACCCCCTCTAATAGCTAAGCTTACCTCATTGAGAAGCTAAAGCTTATCTACAAACACCCCTCTAATAGTTAAGCTCACTCCCATGCCAAAATACATGAAAATGCTTAGCTACACACACCCCTCAATAGCTAAGCTCACCCCATGCTAAAATACATGAAAATACAAAAAGGTCCCTACTACAAAGACTACTCATAATGCCCTGAAATACAAGGCTAAAACCTTATACTACTAGAATGGCCAAAATACAAGGCCAAAAAGAAGGAAAACCTATTCTAATATTTACAAAGAAGAGTGGACCTAACCTTGGCCCATGGGCTCATAAATCCACCATGAGGTTCATGAGAACCCTAGGGCCTTCTTTAGCCGCTCTAGCCCAATCCTCTTGGAGTCTTCTAGCCAATACCCTTGGGGGGGGGGTAGGATTGTATCTCAAGGGGAATCACACCCCCGACGCACAGTCAACACCACAAATGACTTAAATCGTTCCCACATGCACCGTCCAGTAAGGCAGACTACCCGTCAGCATCCTTTTGTTGACCGCATTATGGAGGCAGACATACCCTTCGGGTGGAAATTACTCAACCTTGAGCGGTATGATAGGACAATAGATCCAAACAAGCATCTGGATGCCTACCTAACTCAAGCAAACCTCTACACTGATAGCGACGTGATTCTATGTTGTGTCTTTCCAATGTCCCTCAAGGGGGCGACATTGACCTAGTATGGTGGACTCCCACCTAGGTCCATAGACAACTTCGACACCCTTGTTCGACAATTCAGTGTGCAGTATACCACCAACAGGTCTCATCGCATGACCTTGGCTGCCTCTACCAGTCTGCGATAAGCAGACGACGAGTCTCTTAGAAAATTCATGGATGGATTTAGGTGCAGAATCGTCCAGATCCGAAATCTTAACCTCAAGGTAGTATTGCATTCCATACTCCTTGCCCTATGCCCCGACAAGTTCACGGATAGTCTATGCAGAAAACCTCCTAGTGGCATGGGCGAGTTGCACGAACGAGTCAACGACTACATTCAGATGGAGGAAATGTCCAGATTCAAGAAGGAATGAAGTATGACTAGCTGGAAAGAAGCATGAAAAGCACGAGGGAAACACCAAAACTGACTTACAAAAGTCAGACAAGAAGCACAGTCCATACAAGCGCCAGCCTCTCCCCAAAGGGCCCAAGTACGAGCGTTACACACCCCTAACGCCTAATCGAACTACGATTCTAGAGGAAGCTTTCAACTTTGAGGTACCATCAGGCTACCTCTGGGGAAACCTCCCAGGCTAGGGTCAAACACAACCGAATACTGTAGATATCATCATGGTATTGGTCATAACACAAAAGACCGTTGGGCCCTAAAGGATAAGATAGAAGAACTTATACAGGCTAGGTACTTAGTCTAGTTTGTTAAGTGGCCACACAACCACCAAGCAAGAGCAAGTCACAGAGGACACCAAGAGGAGCTGCATAGGAACCATGAAGAAGATAGAAGAAAAGCGGAAGAATGAGGTAAATAAAGACACCATCAATAATGGCGTGAGAGACAACCTCCACAAGAACAGGAACCCACGCAACAAATCAGAGGTGTAATCAACACAATTACATGCAGATTTTCTTATGGAGGACAATCCAGCCAGTCTTGAAAATGCCACCTACACGCCATTCGGGATATCGACATCAATTTTGTCGACACACCATCGCAATGAAGTCTCCCTCCTATCACTTTCAGGGATATGGACTTCAAGGGTATCAAACCTGTCAACTAGGACGACCCCGTGGTTGTCTCCATTATCATTGCAAACTTCATGGTGTTTAGGGTCCTTATCGACCAGTGCAGTTCCACCGATATCATGTATTGGAAAACCTTCTAGAGACTTGAGGTCTCCCCTGACACTGTCCATCCTCATGTCGGTCCACTTCTTGGATTTGCAGGCGAGAGAGTAGAGACTAGAGGCTACATGGACTTGATGACTATCTTGGGTCAAGGCAAGCTCTCCAGTAGCTTCACCATAAGATATCTACTAGTTGATGTAGAGACATCATACTTTGTTTCAATCGACAGGAAGACATTTAACAAGCTTGGACCATAGTCACCACACCCATTTGAAAATGAAATTCCTTACCTTGACAGGGGAGATTGTAACTATCAAGGCAGATCAAAAGCAAGCACGATAGTGCTATGCATAAAGCCTAAAGATAGCACCATATCCTCCCACCAGGGAACCTGTCATGCCTCTCCCCACAGTGGCTGAAAGCACTTAAGTCATGAGTGTGGACAAAGGGTCTCAAATTCGAGTCCTAACCGTCTACCAAGCAAGCCTGGGCAATGAATTCAACATAGATCCGCGAGATGACACTTATGACAAAGGCCCAAAACCCATCAAAGAGTTTGTCAAGTTGCAACTCAGACCTAAACCCAGGCAGTGCACGCGGCTTAGTGGGGACCTCACTAGTCATGAACACCGACGCATCGTCGACGTGCTACACAGAGACATGGATTTGTTTGCTTGGCAGCCGTCTGACATGTTGGGAATCCAGCCCAGCATAATCTGCCACAAACTTGTCATCTGTCCCCAGGCCAAACCAATATCACAGAAGAAAAAGAAGATGGGAGAAGAATGGCATAAAGCTGTCAAAGAAGAAGTTGACAAACTCCTCAATGCAAACTTCATTAGAGAAGTCAGGTATTCTACCTAGCTCACCAACATTGTCATGGTCAAAAAGGCAACGACAAATGGTGAATGTGCACTGACTACATTGATCTGAACAGGGTGTGCCCCAAAGACGCATACCCTTTGCCCAACATCGATAGGCTAGTCAATAGAGCATTCGGGTTCTAGGTGTTAAGATTTTTGGACGCCTACTCCTGATACAACCAGATCAGGATGCATCCTCTAGATGAGGAGAAAACAACATTTATCACTAAAGATGCCAACTTTTGCTACAGGGTTATGCCATTCGGCTTTAAAAATGCAGGCACTACATACCAATGATTGATAGGCTGAGTCTTTAAACAACAGATTAGACGAAACGTCTAGTTATATGTGGATGACATGGTTGTCAAATTTCAAAGCATAGCCCAACATGTGGTAGACTAGTAAGGAGTCTTCAGGGAGCTTTCCAAATATAACATGCGCCTCAACCCTGGAAAATGTAATTTTGGGGTAGGTAGAGGTAAGTTCCTCAACTTTATGATCACTCATTGGGGGATTGAAGCCAACCCCGACAAGTGCACTACCATACAGGAGATGGGCATCCCCACCAACATTCAAGAAGTTTAGAAGCTGAATGGTAGGCTAACATCCCTGTCTAGGTTCCTCTTGATGAGGACATGACCAAGAGCAAGGGAGAGGATCCACTTGAAGGACTTGGAGGACCTATGACAAGGGCTAGAGAAAGGAAAGCCAAGGAAGCTCTTCAACAAGTGTTGTCCATACTATTTGAATACGAGCCCAAGTTTCAAGGAGAAAAGTCCAAGGTTGTGAGTTGTATCATGGCCCAAATTGAGGAGGACTAAATGGCACCACTTTGTCTCAATTTTAGAGTGTTTAGTTTGTCCAAATAATGGCCCAATCCTTGTAAATTTGGCCCACCAAAAATATGTTTTAGGTTAATCAACTAAAAGGGCTTTAGTTTGGTTTAGTTCAAGTTGTAATAAGGGCCCAATTGGCAACCTAGGCATCGGCCTTTTGGGAGACCAAATGGTGGCTGACTTGATGGCTGTTGGGGGTGACTTTTGGTTGCCACAATTTCAGTTACACTCAGCCATTATGTTCTTTTAATTCCCTAGGTTGGTGGCATTAAGTTATTTTAATTCTAGGTTAGTGGATCATTACTAAAATCTGATGTAAAGCTTCTATATAAGCTGAACCATTTTATCAATAAACACAAGTTGAGTTTTATTCCAAAAATTAGAGTTTATCTCTTTTATCTTAGTCAGAGTGATTCTCCTAAGTTCTTGAGTGATTCAAGAACACCCTGGCTATATCAAAGGACTTTCACAACCTTTGTGTGTTGCCCTTGCCGAAAAGAGTGATTCTTTCCTTCCTTTCATCTTCAACCTTGTTCTTTCAAACCACAATTCCAGAAAATCCACTTCTGCAGAGAATTATCTCGTGGCCATAACTCCCATTTTACGCGTTCAAATTAAGTGATTCTTGAGCCTAAATTGAATTTCAAAATGAGATCTTTCACCTCGTTTTGGAGAGCCCTATAGCTTGAGTTATTGCCATTTCTATATTTTTTTCCAGCCACCACTTAACCTATGTTTTATCATCTCATTCTTCCATTTTATGCCAAGAACCACCTTATTAAGGCCCACGAAATTAGCCATCGCCTAACCCTTTAATCTTGCCAATTTTCCATCCTTTCCTTAATCAATTTCCGCATTTTCCTTCAAGGTTTAATCCTAGACGATCCTAAGTCAACCTTTGTGCAGTGAAGGTTGATATCATTTGGGAATCAGAGCTCCGGTTCTGATGACCTTGATAGGACAGGGCTAAGTTGTCGTACTATCACGAGGAATCGGGGTGCGATAATTTAGTTGTAGTATGTTTGTCTTAATGCGGTCCTGGTTGAGTTTAGTCCAACAAGAGGAATCTGAGGATGATGCTTGATCAGGATTAGGCTAAAATATCATGAGGAATTGGGGTTTAGCATCTTAGGAGACACCATAGGAACACATAAGCATTGTTAGATAGAAAATATCCTTTTAGCATCAGGCACCTATTGGGAAGACCAACACGTTTTCTACTTGTTTTTACACATCATTTCTCTCGCATGATTTTCCTTTATGCATAGATAGTTTACATACCTGTTCATATTCACACTTAGATTTTCACACCAGACACTTATTCACTGAAATAGCTTACCAAGTAACACAAGTTCCATGAGAGTTCGATACTCGGTTCTTACCGTTTTATACTACTTGTGCGATTTGGTGCACTTGCCGGAAGCGAACAAGTTTTTGGCGCCGTTGCCAGGGAACTTCTTTTTATTTGGAAAGTTAGATCATTTTTAGGTGTCTATTCTTTATTCGTTATTCTTTGATTATATATGAATATTTGTTCTCAATTCCTATTTGTCTTCTCTTATTGGATTGGATAACCGCTGTGTCTGTTAGTATTTTATATGCATAGATCTCCCATAGGCAATTTAGTTCCTCTGGACTTAGAAATTGAAGCTACATTGAGAAGGAACAGGGCCGAGAGGAGAAGGAAACTTCTACAAGACAGAACAGTTGCATCCATTCTTGAGGAAGAAACTCATTTTTCTAATTGATTATCACCTGATTCACCATCATCAAGGGAATCCGCTACTCAATTGCCTGAAACCACTAGCATGGTAGACAAGCAGCACCAGAGGATCACCCTTGAGGATTATTCAAGCAGCTCAGTACCACAGTTCTTTACTAGCATTGCCCGTCCTGAAGTGCAAGCTCACAACATCAACTACCCACATTCTTTAATTCATTTAATACAGGGGAATTTATTCCAAGGATTACCTAATGAAGACCCCTATGCACATTTGGCAACATTCATTGAAATATGTAACACTGATAAGATTGCCGGTGTACCAGACGAAGCTATTAGGCTCAACATTTTCTCATTCTCATTGGCAGGAAAAGCCAAGAGGTGGCTCCACTCGTTCATGGGCAACAGTCTGAAAACCTGGGAAGGAGTTGTTGAAAAGTTCCTAAAGAAATACTTCCCGGAGTCCAAGACTGCAGAAGGGAAAGCTGCAATCTCTTCATTTCATCAGCTTCTTGATGAATCTCTGAGTGAAGCATTGGAGAGATTCAGAGGCTTGTTGAGAAGAACTCCCACTCATAGGTTTTCTGAGCCAATCCAATTGAATATGTTTATAGATGGGATGAGACCACAAACCAAGCAACTGTTAGATGCTTATGCAGGGGGAAAGATAAAACTGAAGACCCCAGAAGAAGCAACTGAGCTAATTGAGAACATGTCAGCCAGTGATCATGCCATTCTACGAGACAGAACCCATCAACCCACAAAGAAAAGCTTGTTATAACTATCATCACATGACGCTTTATTGGCACAAAACAAGTTGCTTTCTAAGCAACTTGAGATTTTAACAGAAACACTCGGTAAGCTGCCAACTAAATTGTCTATTGGTCAACCTACACACTCTTCTGTTTTGCAGGTTATAGGTTGTACCATCTGTGGTGAGGCTCATGAAATGGGCCAATGTATTCCCACTAAAGAAAACACTCAAGAAATTCATTATATGGGAAATCAACAACGACAAAGGTATACTCAAGCAGGATTTTCAGGCTTCCAGCAGGGTCCCTATAATCAACAAGGATAGTGGAGGACACACCCTGGCAACCAGTTCAACAAAGACCAGAGTGGGCCTTCAAACAGTCCAATCCAACAAGGGCCTAACATATTCAAGAGGACTACTAAGCTGGAGGAGACCTTGACTCAGTTTTTGCAGGTAACAATGTCAAATCATAAAAGCACTGAGTCAGCACTGAAGAACCTTGAGGTCCAGATGGGACAACTGGCCAAGCAGATAGCTGACAAGTCATCCAACAGTTTTGTGGCAAATACAGAACAAAATCCCAAGAAGGAATGCAAAGCTGTGACGACAAGGAGTAAGAGGTTTGTGGAAGCTAAGGATGAAGAAAGTGTAGTGCACAAGGAGAAAGCGACTGAAAAGAAAGGTATTGAAGTTAAGAAAAATGATGTGAGAGGTGAAGGCAATCAGGAAAAAGGGAAACAAATAATGGTCCAGAATAAAGAATTGAAGGACTAAGAAAATGAAAAAGAAGAAAAAAATAAGAATGCAAAGAAGAGTAGAAGTGAAAAAGCTGTGGATGAAGGTGTGGAAGTACCATATCCTGTGGTACCTTCCAAGAAGGAAAAAGATCATCATCTGGCGAGATTTTTAGATATTTTCAGGAAACTGGAAATAACCATGCCCTTCGGAGAAGCTTTGCAACAGATGCCACTCTACTCCAAATTCTTGAAGGATATGTTAACAAGGAAACATAAGTATATTCACCAGGAAAACATCATAGTGGAAGGAAATTAAGTGCAGTGATTCAAAAGATCCTTCCACCCTAGCATAAAGATCTTGTGAGTGTAACTATTCCTTGTTCAATTGGAGAAGTCACTGTGGGAAAAACACTTATTGACCTGGGAGCCAGCATTAATCTAATGCCACTCTCCATGTGCAGAAGATTGGGAGAGTTAGAGATAATGCCCACTAGAATGACTTTACAACTAGCTGACCGCTCCGTTACCAGGCCATATGGAGTAATTAAAGATGTGTTGGTTAGAGTGAAACATTTTATCTTCCCGGCAGATTTTGTGGTAATGGATATCTGCGAAGATACTGACATTCCTGTAATATTGGGAAGGGCATTCATATTGACTGCAAGTTGCATAGTTGATATGGGTAGGAGGAAGCTGGAGTTGGGTTTTGAAGATCAAAAAATTGATTTTGATTTATTTGTTGAAGACAAGCCTACTCCAAAAAAAAATGTTTGCTTACAGGTAATGGAAGGAGGTTAAGAGGTTCTAACGATAAGAACCAAAAACATAAGATCACCCAGTGAGGTAAAAGTGTCAAGCTAATGACGTTAAAGAAGCGCTTCCTGGGAGGCAACCCAGTTTTAATTTCTATTATCTTTGTTTTTGCATGCATTTGATTGTTTAGAACTTGTTGTATAATCTGTACATTGGAGTTTATCAGCCTATCTTTGAATGTAGATATAAGGGTTTTATATTTTTTGGAAAAAGGACTGAAAAATGACTTAGAAACTTATTTTGGAAAAAATAGTCCTTTCGCTAAGCGCAGGCCTCACGCTAAGCTCATAATTGTTCATGCGCTAAGCCCCGAGTCTCAAGCGCTTAGCGCTCAACCCTTGCATCTTAGGCTGATTCATTCCGCTAAGCTAGCCAAGGCTGAGCTGAGCCAAATCCAATTCGATCTGGATTTGGCTAAGCGAAAGCCTAACCGTTAAGCGACATATTATCCTTGGCTAAGCACGACCCATTGTTGCCAAGCTAAACTCCCTACGGGTAGAACTGAGGTTCATGGAGCTAAGCGTCATTCATGGCAACTAAGCTCAAATGCTTGCGACAGTCTTAGCATGGAGCGATTCTATTGTCTGCTCAGTGCCCGCTCCTCTGCACTTAAGATGCATGATTTTTGCTAAGCGGGCCCAGAGCCTAGCTTAGCGAGAGTTGCAGGTTTTTTGATCTGCAGATCTTGATAAGCGCTCCGATCCACGCGCTAAGCCAAACTCTAAATCTCTAAAAAAGAAAATATTTGGCTAAGCGCGAGGCTTCGCTAAGCGATACGCCTTGAGAAACCAAACATCTCAATCGCCCGCTTAGCGAACCATGCCGCTTAGCGAGAAATTTGAAACTTGCTTATTGGGGGTAACATCAGTTACACTCTCATTCGCAAGAATTTCGCTTCCCCTGCTCTCTCTCTCCCAAAACTTCTACTTCTTGAATCTATGCTTTCTCTGTGTTGTATCTACTCTGAATCACTAAGCTTTAACATCACAAGTAAGTTCCTTGCTCTTTTCTTTGTTATTTCATTGAACTTTAGGATAGAGAACCTTAGATTAAGTTTTAGATTTTTAGGGTTTTACCGTTTTAGAAGTAGTTAACATTTTAGGACTTTTCACATGTTTTGCATTATATACATTGAACTGAGGGTTGTTCATGTTTGATATGCCTGTTAGAGGCCCGGAAAAAAGAGGAAAACGAGCTGCTTTTTCTGCATTTTTTTTCTGGAAAATGCGATGAACTCGCTAAGCGAGTTCATCAATATTCATTGAATATATGCATTTTCTGGAAGTACCTATGGCTAAGCGTCAATCTTTTGAGGATGAATATTCATTCTCTTAATGAAGTACCTATGGCTAAGCGAGGCTGATTCGCTAAGCCCAGGTAACTTAGTCAAAATTTTTGTTGATAGCCGCACGCTAAGCCAAGCTTCCATAGGCCAAGCGAAATTCGTTGCGACATTTTCTGAGCTGAGCGACCCTATTCGCTAAGCTCCCATAACTTAGTGAAATTTTTGCTTTGTTTAATGCCGCTAAGCGAAGCCTTTGAGGAGCTAAGCGCATATCCTTGTGGCTGATTTTAGGCTTAGTGGGCTCTTGCCAGCTAAGCCAATTATGCAGAAGCTGAATTTCTGCAACTTTCACTAAGCAGCCCACGTGTCGCTAAGCGATAGTGTGTTCTTTTGAGAAGGCCTGCTAAGGGAGTCATGTCACGCTAAGCGGCCAGTGTCTTTTTCAGTTTTATTTTTCTGTTTTGATTTTTAATAAATTGTGTCCTGATTAACTGTTTGATACCTTTATTTGCATATGGCTTCTAGAAAAAGAAAGAGTATTGCTACAAGGCCCACAACACAGTATGATACAAGGAGATTTCACTCCTTTGAGGCCTGGAATCGATACATGGATAACATTTTAGGAAGACACATCTTACCTGAGAGGAAGGTGGAAATATACCACACTGAGCTGGACAAGTTTAAGGCTGAATTGGAGAGGCGTAACTTCCATAAACGCCTCACCAATTTAGTTGACAACAACATAGACTTAGCTTTAGTGAAGGAGTTTTATGCTAACCTTTACAGGTCTGAAGACCCTCCACCAAAGCATGCCAGGGTCAGAGGCCACCTGGTGAGGATTGATGCAGACAACCTCAACACATTCTTGGAGACGCCTGTGATATTAGTTGAGGGTGAGACTTTACCAGCATATTCTAGATATTGTAGGTTGCTCACAAATTATAAAGAGATTGAGGTTGCCTTATGTATACCAGGCCGAGGGTTTGTTTTGAACTCTGAGGGCCATCCTGGGAAGATTCTCAGGAACGATTTGATGACTCTTGCTCAGGTGTGGAGTGTTCTTTCATATTCCAACCTGGCTCCTACTTCACACACCTCAGACCTGATAGTAGATAGAGCTAGGATGATCTTTGGCCTAGTCTCTCAGATGGACATGAATGTGGGAGCCCTTATCTCTGGCCAGATCACATCTATAGCCCAATCTAACTCTTCTAGACTTGGGTTCCCTGCTCTGATCACCGTCCTGTGTAAGGACAGAGGGGTTACTTCTGACAGCTTGGTTTTCGAGCGCCTGAGCCCGGTCATCAACTTGGCCTATATCAAGAAAAACAATTGGAATCCTGATGATCTAACAGTTTCTATCAGAGGGGCCAGGCAGGCAAGGATGAGGCCAGCTGAGCCTCCTTCCACATCTACAACTCCTATTCCAGCACGTACCTCAGTAGCTCATTTTGTTCTAGCTTATGCAGATTTTTAGCATCTTGAAGCCATGCTTCAGAGCATCCATCAGGGGCAGATTATTCTATTACAGAGCTTACAGGTGGTGGCACCTCCAGGATCTATTCCTTCAGTGAAGCAGTTCACTGAGTTGGTAGCTTGGCCCGGGACTCTGTCTTCTCTTTGCAAGGAAGATGAAGGTCCCACAGCCCAGGTACCACAGCATGTGGAGGATGATTCATCCGAGGCCACCATTCTAGAGCCTTTTGTCAGGGGGATGGTGGCAGAGGAGACACAGGAAGTTGCGGCCACACTTGAGAGATCTCTTGAGGCAGCTTCTGAGCCCCCAGCATAAGGGGAGGACATACCCTCACCTCAGCCTGCAGCAGACCCTTTCTTGGACTTATCAGAGGGTCAAACTGCTCCAGTCCTGACACTGAACACTTCTCCTCCAACTACTCCAGTGCTATATCTAACAGATGAGAAGGATGGTCAGACACAGGATACACAGGACCAGTCACAGGAATTTGAAATTCCTGATGATTTTGTTTTTTTTTTATTGCTTTTCAGATTATTATTATTATTATTACTATTATTATTATTATTATAATTATGGTTTTAGTATAGTATTTCCTTTATGTCTACATACACTGCTAGTTTTATTTATGATTAATTGATTTACTCATCTTGAGGCATTCTGAACAATTTAACTTGGTTTTTAATGATATGGTAGTTTAACTTAATTGTATGCTTTTATTTTGAATTGAATGCTTGATTGTGATGGAGTTTGTGTTCCTTTTCATGAAATTGAACAAGTGTGTATGTTAGAAAAAGAAAGAACAAGCATGTTTCAGAGGACTGCATGTTCTCGCCTTCAGAGGACTACATGCCCTCACTTTTAGAGGACTACACGTCCTCGCCTTCAGAGGACTGCACGTCCTCACCTTTAGAGGACTGCAGGTCCTCCCCTTCAGAGGGCTACACGCCCTTGCCTTCAGAGGACTACACGTCCTCGCCTTTTGAGGGCTGCATGTTCTCGCCTTCAGAGGACTACACATCCTCGCCTTCAGAGGATTTCACGTACTCGCCTTCAGAGGACTGCACATCCTCGCCTTCAGAGGACTGCACATCCTCGCCTTCAGAGGAATGCACGCCCTCGCCTTCAGAGGACTGCACGTCCTCGCCTTTAGAGGACTACACGTCCTCTCCTTCAGACGACTGCATGTCCTCGCCTTCAAAGGACTGCACGCCCCCGCCTTTAGAGGGCTACACGTCCTCGCCTTTAGAGGACTACACGTCCTTGCCTTCAGAGGACTACACGTCCTCATCTTCAGAGGGCTACACGTCCTCGCCTTCAGAAGGCTACACGTCCTCGCCTTTAGAGGACTGCACGTCCTCGCCTTCAAAGGACTGCACGTCCTCACCCTCAGAGGATTGCACGTCCTCGCCTTCAGAGGACTGCACGTCCTCGCCTTCAGAGGACTGCACGTTCTCTCGTTTAGAGGGCTACACGCCCTCGCCTTCAAAGGACTGCACGCCCTCGCCTTTAGAGGGCTACACGTCCTCGCCTTTAGAGGACTGCACGTCCTCGCCTTCAGAGGACTACACGTCCTCATCTTCAGAGGGCTACACGTCCTCGCCTTTAGAAAGCTACACGCCCTCGCCATAAGAGGACTACACGTCCTCGCCTTCAGAGGACTGCATGTCCTCACCTTTAGAGTACTGCACGTCCTCGCCTTTAGAGGACTGCACGTTCTCCCCTTCAGAGGGCTACACACCCTCACCTTCAGAGGACTACATGTCCTCGCCTTCAAAGGGCTGCATGCCCTCTCCTTCAGAGTGCTACACGCCCTCACCTTCAGAGGGCAACAAGTCCTCACCTTCAGAGGGCTGCACGTCCTCGCTTTCAAAGGGCTCCACATTTGTGCCTTTAGAGAACTCAAGGTCCTCTGCCCTTAATGCTTAACTGAGACTTGTGCTCCCGGGTGAGGGGCAAGTAGTTTCCCTTTATCAGTTCCTTGGCCACCCCCCTAATCTCAGAGGAGGGCCAACTATGCGAGCATAGCCAGAGAGGGAGGCTATCATGCAGCTACTATGCATATCTTGCCCCCGTTATTCCTACTTCTACTAAGAACATATAGGCATATACACTGAATAATACTTATATATATAATCATTCAAAATACATCATTTTAAAAAATTCCGGGTAGAAATTTCCAGGATGTCACAAATAGCATTTCGAGGCCATCAAAGGATGGTCATTCCTCAGACAGAGACAAGGGCAACTGAGGGATGATGAATTTCCGCACTTCCTTGGAGGAGGCGGAGCCATACAACCGGGATCGCCAAACTTTTGATTTATCCTTCATTAATGCTTTCAATTCTTCTATTAATTTGTTATTTCTCTTGTAATCTGACATTATCTGCTTCCAATTATTATGTCCATTGTGATTAAACTGAAGATGCAATTATCTGTCGCATTGCGAGTAATTTATCGCTTAGGGCATATGGTTGTACTTACTTTACGACGATTTGTCTGAAACACAAAACAAATGTGTAGGTCTTGTGCACTTTCGTTTGCACGCTTTTTTCAAAAAGATGTGATCTCGGGCATCATCCATGCCTAGGTTACAAGCTGTTTTTAATCTTTAAAAAAAACAACCAAAAAAAACAAGAACAAAAAATATATCTTTCGGCTGAAAAGCCAGCATGCTTTTGAAAAGAAATGACTTCCAGCTTTTCTTTGAAAAAGATTCACCAATCAAAACAAAGGGTTTTGTTGAAAAAATGAGTATACACCTGAAGGGTGAATGCTGTGAAAATTTTCCCAAACACCCAAAATGGACTCGGATGAATGCATGAATTGATAATTATTTTGGAAACACTGGGTTGACTTAAATAGGAAAAATGAATCCTGAGCCCTAGTGTCACATGACCATAAAAACTTGATACCTGAGTGTCCACAAGGGTGCATGCATGACTAGTTTTGCATAAGATTTCCTAATCATCATTGTTGCATGTGTGTCATGGAAATAATGTGGGACATCCCCTTTATCCCTGAACCACTGGCCAAATCAACACCCTGACATACATCATGTCCAGCCATTCTACAAGCCTTGAGCCAAAATCCGAACTCACCATAAACCTTGACCCGGGATGAGAATTTCCATCCTTGCCCTCGGAAGAAGGAACGGCGGGGTCTCCTAAGAAAGAAGGGTCACTCACTGTTGAGCTAATAACATGCTTCAAAAACAAAAGAAAAAAAAGAAAGTTCCCGATCAAAGATCGGAAGAAAACAAAAGAAAAGAAAAAAGAAAGTTTCTGATCAAAGATTGGAAGAAAACAAAAGAAAAAGAAAAATTCTCGATCGAAGATCGGAAGAAAACGAAAGAAATATATAGAAAGGTCTTTGGACTAGACAATATCTGAACAATACAAAATTGTCACAAACAAACAAGAAAATAAAGGAAACCACGACTTGAAGTGGTCCTCTCCCTTTGATTGCCAACCAAAATCCTGTGTGCTGGTGACTTTCTCACCCCGCACTAAACAAAAATAGAAAAGGGAAAGGCCAAAACACTCGGATCCAAATTTCCCACCAAAAACACTATTCCCAAAAAAGGTCTTATTGATCCATGATCATGCATGTAATCTTTGATTTGATAGTAAATGATTTGCAAAATTAAGTCATGTCATATCTATGGTTCGGAATTAGGATAAAACACTTGCCTGTGTGAGGTTTATACACTCTGAGTGATTTTCTTCTATTTCAGTTGGACCCAGTGTTTCCTCTAAATAGTCGTTTAGAAATGAAACGCTGTTATCCGAAATCTCATTTGTGGTTATGAGAAGATTTTATCAGCATACTCTCCTTCCCCAATAGACACATTGTTTTTCTCCAAAAATTATATGTTGCTCTGATCGGTTGGAGGTTTTGTTTCTTTACTAAAGCATGTTCGCATTTTAGTGAAAAAACACCGAGACTATTTTAGTCTCACAGTTATCAAGAACTACGCAGGTCTGAGTTCCTCATCACAAATTGAGGATTCGTAGAAGCAAAAGCCTCACTTTTTTCGATCGCCCCACCTTTTGCTATTGTGATCTGTGAGTCCATTGGCACGCGGAGATGCCCTATACGGTAATCCGCACACACTCGTTCGCTATCCATCAGACTCAAAGTCTGGTAGCATGCAGTGACTAACATCGTCACTTGCACCTTTCCCAGAGATGTCAGCGTCTTCCGACCGAGACTGTGAAAAAGTCTCATTTGCTATCCGTAAGACTCAAAGCTCGATAGCATGTAATGACTAACATCGTCACCTGTACCTTTCCTGGAGATGTCAGTGTCTTTCAGCTGAGACTTCAAAAAAGTCTCATTTGGAGACGCCTTACGGTTATCCGCACCTCGTCATTCAGAAACCCTAAGTCCGATTGACAAGCAGAGACCAATGTGGTCATCTGCACCATTTCTGGAGATGTCAGCATCTTCCGATCGAGACTTTTCAGTCTCACAAACAACTTCTGTTAATCCTGACCCGTGAAGTCAGGTGGCAGGAGGAGATACTCGAGTGGTTATTCATACAAAGACAACTTCTGTTAATCCCGACCCATGAAGTCAGGTGGCAGGCGGAAATACCCGAAGTGGTTATCCGTAAAAATACACTTCTATTAATCCCGACCCGTGAAGTCAGGTGGCAAGCAGAAATACCCGAGTGGTTATCCATACAAAGACAACTTCTGTTAATCCTTACCCGTGAAGTCAAGTGGCAGGCGGAGATACCCGAGTGGTTATCCATACAAACACAACTTCTGTTAATCCTGACCCGTGAAGTCAGGTGACAGGCGAAAATACCCCAAGTGGTTATCCGTACACACACAGTTCTGCTACCCCGACCTGTGAGAAGTCAGGTAGCATGCGGAGACTCCCTATACGGTAATCCGCACACATTTCGAAGACGAGAATGTCTTCAACTCAAAAACTTCAATATCCTTTTCCCTTGTGCTTCGTAGGACTCGACGTCCTTTGTTTGTACATTTAAAAAAAAAGGAATTTCAATATATTCATGCCTTCACAGGTTTTATTGCTTGGATTTGCGCTAGTGGCCGATCGGGTAAAGATTGAGCTCGAACGAAATAAGTGTCTTATATTTACTTCTTTTTTATCTCCAATAAAAGATAAGTAAAGAGGGGCAACTGTCATACCCTAATTTCATCTGGGACCATTGTTTGTCGGCATGTGACTTTCATTTGACCACTTCAAAATATTTAACACCCATCGCCATGGAATCTGTACACTTCCGGGATGTTTCGGAGAGAAATCGGCCAAGAACATGAAAACAGGAGTGTATTTAGCAAAGTGGGGTGTGTGTAAAAAAACTGTTACACTCTAATCTTATCCGAGGACCATTGTTGATCGCTTTGGAAGGCTTAACGCTCATCGCGGTGGAATCCGTAAAGTTTCGTGAGATTTCGGAAAGAAAACAACCAAAAACACAAAAACGGGCGGGGGGGTGAACTTATCAAGATAGGGGTGTAAATAGCAATTTGAGGCTTCCGTAATGCTTCCGTATAATTTCCGAAAACCTTGGGTAAGCATATTTCACTTAATATTGGTGAAAGGAAAGAGAAAAAAAGATGAAAATCAAATATGAAACACTTTCATAAGGCTTCTGTAACTTTTTTGTAAAGTACGAAAAGGGGGTGAACTTAGTAATTGGGGTACGCTTAGAAATCTTCCTCAAGAAGCCTCTGGGCAGCAAGCACCTCCCTTTTCCCCTATAAATAGGGGAGGGGAGGGCCTATTTCAAATATATTCCGAACCCCTTGGCTATTCATTTTGACTGTTTTGGGTGAAAAAATGTGTTTTCGTGAAGAAAATCCAAGCCGAGGTGCTTCCGTAACGCTTCTGAGACGTTTCCGTAAGCGATTTTGTGGAAATTCTTCATCGTTCTTCATCGTTCTTCGGTCTTCAACCGGTAAGTTCCCAAAATCGAATCTTTCAATTCATCCAATGCACCCTTAGTGGTTCCTACTTGTTTTGTGTACTTTCACTTCCATTTCGCTTACTTTCAGTTTTCTTTTCTTTCGCTTTAACGAGCTTTTAACCGTTTATTTTAGTCATTTCTCACCTAATAAATGATAAAATGAATTTCAACCAATCATTTGTGTTGTAATCCTTTTTAGTTGCTGTTAAAACAAAATCTAACCGATCGTTCATGCTGTAACCTCGGTTAAATCAAAAAAAGGAAAAAATAATAATAAAATAACCAAAATATCTTTAAAAAATAATAAAATAATCAAAATATCTAGAAAAAAAAATAAAAAAATAATAAAAAAATCAATTGGACGTTTTTCTTTGAAAGATTCCTTGAATGAATTGACTAATAACCAAAGTGAAACTAAGGCTAAAATCAACTCACAAATCAAGCTTTGTCCGCAAAAGTCACTTAGAATCGTTTTAAGGTCCAACGCCTTAAACGGTCCTCTTTGCTTTTATCGGTTAACATGGACCGTTCAAAAGCATAAAATCAACCTATAACTTTACCGCTTTTGCAAGAACTACATAAGTATGATTTTCTCATCGCAATTGAGGATACGTAGGAGCAAAAGCCCCGCTTTTGTCGACCACCCCAAGAGATCGTTAATGGTCCAACACCTTAACGTTCCTCTCCGTTCAAAAACCAAGAGATCGTTAATGGTCCAATGCCTTAACGTTTCTCTCCATTCAAAACCAAGAGATCGTTAATGGTCCAACGCCTCAACGTTTCTCTCCTTTCAAAAGAACCAAAAGATCGTTTAATGGTCCAATGCCTTAAACGACTTTTGTGCGGTTAAAATCGATCTTGCAAAGAAAGATCAAAACAACTTAACCAACGTTTAGTTCTGAAAGAACTACGTAGGTTTAATTTCCTCATCGCAATTGAGGAATACGTAGGAGCAAGGGAAATACCCTTGTCGACCACAAAAAGATAAAAAAATACAAAAGGCATAAAAAGACATAAAAACGTAAAAAAGGGAAAATAAAACAAATCGAAGACATGATATTGCACACTTGGTTAAAGGCTGTCGTCCCTTGTGACGGACGCGTGGGGTGCTAATACCTTCCCCGTGTGTAAAAACAACTCTCGGACCTTTCGCAAATTAAAGTTCGTAGGCTACACCTTTCCAATTTTTCCGACGTTTTCCTCAAATAAACGTTGGTGGCGACTCCACGCGCCTTCCTTTCTTGGAAGACGCACCTGTGAGCCCTCGCGTCGCCCTCCTGCCGAAGGGTAGGTTGCGATAACAGTCAATTTGTGTTTTCCACAAACGGAAAAGAACCAAAAAATCAAATCACAAAAATAGGAAAAAATGTTGTGAACATTGCACAATTTTCCATTACATTGCATTGTTGCGTACAAAGCCTGCATTTGCTGCATTTCAAGATGAAGTTTGCATGCATCCGTGATTGAGGCCGTACCCGAATCAGATAAACATTAAAAATGCAGTATCTAGGAGAATTAAAGAAATAACAGAATTAAAACATGTTGTTTCCCCTTGATTCACAAGCAAGTCTCTTATCCTAGGATACGAGAATTTATCCCTAATCAATTCAACCACTTAATCCAACCCTAAATTAAATTACTAAGCGAAAATTAACATAAGGTTGTCATTATGTGATTAAGCAACACATACACCAAATAATCATGAACGAAACTGATCATTAAGCATGAACCTAAATTAAGCGCAGAGACAATTAATCAAGCACTAAGCATGCATGGATTAATAGCAACAAATACAGAGCAATTGGTGAAGAGGAAAAACTGATCAGAATTCAATAGTAATAACAAAACCTCAAAGAGAGTTGTGCTTGATCCTCAAGAAAAAACAACGCTGGAGACTTAGCCTTCCATTAATTAGCAGAAAATGAAATTGAAATTGGAAGCAGAAAACAAAATTGCAGATTGAAGCAGAAAATGAAATTACAGAAAACAAATTTTATTACTACGTGAACAGTGCACATGAACAGTAAAAAACTGGAATTGCAAAACCCTAAAATTATTCCTCTCAGAAATAGTCTACTCTCTCTAAAATCCTGGTGCTATTATATATGTCCTCAGCCCCAAAGTTTACAATTCTGCTTTAAAGTCCAAGCCCAAAAATGAAATAAAATAAAACTGGCCCAAATAAAATAAAATTGGATAAAATAAAATTATCCGTTCTCTTCAAGTCCATGCCGGTTCAGCCCAATTTCGGATCCAAGCTCAATTGCTTATAATTCTCCTAAAATTAAATTAAAAACACAAAATTAGTCAAGTAGGCCCAAATGATAACTGCATAATTTATTTGACAATTAAGGCTAATCCGTAATTAAAATGGTGACAAAAAGGGTTAAGAAATAGGAGAAAATAATGACACATCAAATCCCCCAACACTTAGCCTTTTGCACTCCTGGGCAAAATCAAAAGTAGAGTAATGAACAAATCCAGAGACATTTAAGAGAGACAAACAAACACAGAAACATTTACGTATTTCTCAATGAATCCCAAGGAACGAAAGGAATGGGTAACATCCAACACGTAAAGAGTTAAAGAATCAAGGCAGTCATGAAAATCATCCAAGCACCTCTAACATGGCAACACAGCCAATCAGCTCAAGAATTGAATGAAAAGTGATAAAGCCTCACAAGATATGCACTCTATCTCACAAGTGTCTAGGCTACTATTTACTCTCAAAGCACCCATGAAAAACAAACACCACATAGACTTGGCAAAACTCTAAAATTGACAACCAAACTTGCCAAACACATACACATGAGGATCAAAAGGTCTTTTAAGGTTGTAATGGGGCCAAGGACAAGGTAGAGGAAAGTATGGGATAAGTAGCTAAGACCCAACGGAATAGAGGAGCAATGGTGAATAAGTGGAAACTAAGTAAAAGTAGTAAACCCCAAAACCCAAATTAAAAATTAAGCATAAAAAGTAAACCCAAAACAAAATCAACCAAGTCCTCAAACCAATCCAAGTCTTCAAACCAAGACCTCATTTATTCAATTTCATTATTTTTTTTTGTTTTTTTTTCATTTTTTTTTGTTTTTTTAACGTGAACAATAGCATTTGAAAAATAAAGCAACAATTAGGCAATATATGTATATACATCAAGCATGGCCAAAATACATTATCAAGCATGGCCAACAAGAAAACATATCATCCAATGAAACATACCCCCCCCCCCCCCCCCACACTTATTCCCAAAACAATTCCAAAGCTCCAAAATTCCTTAAGGGTAGGGTGAGATCATGGTTTTTCACTTAAGGCTTGTAATGAGCTTCAAAATAAAGAAAGGGGAACATAGGCTCAAAGGGGCTATCAAAGGAATTAATTCAAGGTAGGCTCATTTGGCTAGAGGCTTATAAGAACAAAATGCCTAAATCATCTCCCAACATGCATGTGAAGCAAGAAGTATCAACAAGAGTCAAGCCAAGGCTATTGTGCAAGCAATCAATGGGGCAAAACACACCGAATAAAATAGATGATGATGGCTCAAATTCTCACCAAGGGTAAATCTATCACTTTCAATTCGAAATTTCAAAACTAACTTGAAATGTGGAGAAAAACAAGGATTTCAATTCACAAAATGCAAAGAAACTCCTATTTCAAAAACAATTTCCCAATACCTGTACATAACCCAAAATTCAAAGAGAAACATGCAATATTGTACACAAAACATAAAATCAAAATAAAAAAATTAACCTAGAAAATCTCCCCCCTCCCACACTTAAACAACACATTGTCCTTAATGTAGCACAATCATAAGATCAAGAGCAATAAAAAAAATCAATAAAATTGGACAAGTGCAATAAAAGTAAAGAAGGAGACAGAAAAAGAAAACTCCCTAAGTCATGGCGGAAGAGAAGTAGGGTGAAGTAAGGAGATCTCCTCCACCACTACATCCACCAAGGAAGGATTTGTGAGGAATTGTTTTAGACGGTGTCCGTTGACCTTGAAGCTCTTATCTGTGGATTCACTTTTGATCTCAATTGTACCATAAGGAAAAACATTAGTCACCACAAAAGGACCAATCCACTTTGACCTCAACTTACCACTCATGAGTTCGAGCCTAGAGTTATACAATAAAACTTTGTGTCCAACCACGAAGTCCTTCTTAGCTATCAAACTATCATGGAACTTCTTGGTCTTCTCCTTGTAGAATTTGGAATTCTTATAGGCTTCTAAATGGATCTCATCTAGCTCACTTAGTTGCAACTTCCTTTCCTCTCCAGCCTGATCAATAGAGAAGTTGCAGGTCTTTATAGCCCAGTAGGCTTTGTGCTCTATCTCTACAGGAAGAAGGCATGCCTTGCCAAAGACAACCCGATAAGGAGACATTCCTATGGGTGCTTTGTAGGCAGTCCTATGCGCCCAAAGAGCATCATCCAGCCTGGTGCTCCAATCCTTTCTGTTCGGTTGCACAATTTTCTCCAAGATCCTTTTTATCTTATTATTTGAAATCTCAGCCTGCCCATTAGTTTGGAGGTGGTAAGGTGTGGAAATTTTGTGCACGATCCTATACTTTTTGGGCAAGGAATACATGGATCTGCTGCAAAAATGGGTGCCTTGAGCACTAATGATGGCTCTAGGGATAGGGACTCCAAACCTGCAAAACAGATTAGATCTAACAAAATCCATAACAGCCTTAGCATCGTTAGTTCTGGTGGGTTTGGCTTCCACCCATTTTGAAACATAATCCACAGCAAGGAGAATATAAACAAAACCAAAAGAGACAGGGAAAGGCCCCATAAAATCTATACCCTAGACGTCAAACACCTCACAGAACAACATGGGTTGTTGAGGCATTTGTTGTCTCCATGAAAGTTAGCCGCTTGCTCTCTGAAAAGGCTCACAAGTGCTACAGATTTTCCACGCATCCTTAAAGATGGTGGGCCAATAGAAACTGCAGTCAAGCACCTTGCGAGCTGTCCTCTATATGCCAAGATGGCCACCTAGTGCAGAAGAATGACAAAATTGCAGGACCGAGTCGATCTCATGGTCTGGAATGCATCTCCTAATAACCTGGTCACTGCACAACTTCCACAAATAGGGGTCATCCCAAATATAATGCTTAGCATCGCTCTTAATTTTATCATTTTAAGCTTTAGATGCTAAGGGAGGAAAAACAGAAGCAACCAAATAATTCACAATATTAGCAAACCAAGGAGTGGGGAAGGAATCATAAATACTATACAGAATGTACAAATGGTCATCCGGAAAATCATCCAGGATGGGTGAGTCCTCAGACGCACACTCAATCCTACTCAGGTGGTCAGCCACGAGGTTCTGTGCACTGCCCCGATCACGGATCTCCAAATCAAAATCTTGGAGCCAAAGCATCCACCTGATCAATCTAGGCTTTTATTCAACTATCTTCAATAGGTACTTCAGAGCAGCATGGCCAGTATAAACAATAACACGAGTACCAAGTAAATATAAACGAAATTTCTCAAGAGCAAAAACTATCGCTAATAGCTCCTTCTCTGTGGTAGTGTAATTTGCTTGAGCAGCATCCAAAATTCTGGAAGCGTAGTAGATCACCCGAGGCAACTTATTAATCTTTTGAGCAAGGACAGCCCCCAATGTGTAATTGGATGCATCACACATTAGCTCAAATGGGGTTGTCCAATCAGGTGCCTGAATGATAGGGGTGGTAGTCACGGCACGCTTGAGGCAATCAAAAGCCTCTTTGCACCGGTCATCAAAATCAAACTCCACCTCCTTTTGCAATAGATTGGATAGTGGAAGGGCCACTTTGCTAAAATCCTTGATAAAACGCCTATAAAACCCTGCATGACCAAGAAAAGAATGAACCTCTCGCACACAAGAGGGGTAAGGCAATTGTGAAATAACAACTATTTTTGCAGGGTCTACCTTTATGCCCCTACTGGAAATGATATGCCCTAAAACTATACCTTGTTCTACCATGAAGTGACATTTTTCAAAATTCAGCACAAGGTTAGTTTCAATGCATCTATTATGAACTCTATCCAGACTATCCAAACATGCATAAAAAAAAGGATCCATAAACAGTAAAATCATCCATAAACACCTCTATGTAACTCTCTAAAAAATCACTGAAAATGCTAAGCATACACCACTGGAAGGTACCAGGGGCATTGCATAGGCCAAAGGGCATCCTCCTATAGGCAAAAGTGCCAAAGGGACAGGTGAATATGGTCTTTTCTTGATCCTCTGGAGCAATATGAATTTGTATATAACCAGAAAAACCATCAAGAATAATAGTAATGAGACTTACCTGCCAAGCGCTCAAGCATTTGATCAATGAATGGCAGGGGAAAATGATTTTCTGATTACCTGGTTCAACCTCCTATAATCAATGCAAACTCGCCAGCTGTTCTGCACTCTTGCAGGGATAAGCTAATCCTTCTCATTCTTGATCACTGTCAGGCCTGTCTTCTTAGGAACCACTTGGACTGGACTCACCCACTGGCTGTCAGAAATGGGGTAGATGATTCCAGATTGTAAGAGCTTGGTCACTTCCTTTTTCACCACATCCAGAATAACAGGGTTGAGTCGCCACTGTGGCTGTCTCACTGGCTTAGCTCCATCCTCTAAAAGTATCCTATGCATGCAGGTAGATAGGCTAATACCATGAATGTCTGCTAAAGTCCATCCAATGGCTTTCTTGTGCTTCTTGAGTACTAGCAACAACTTCTCCTCTTGCTCAGCAGCAAGGGAGGCAGAGATGATCACTAGAAATTTTTCCTTGTCCTCTAGCATACTTGAAGGTTGCTGGTAAGGGCTTCAACTCTAGTATGGGTGGTGGCTGAACAGTGGGAGGAATCAGGGTAGGAGAAGAAGAAGGTTTCTCAGCCTGTACCTCATAAAGCAAGTAAGAAGTATATGTATTTCCTGCAACATGGTTAGTGCATTCTGACTCTAAAAAATCAACATCAAGAGGTACAACACCCAGAAAATCAGAACTAGACTCAAATTCAAATTCACTCTCAGCATAAAAATCAGATACAGGATCAAATTCAAACTCAGATTCAGATTCAGATTCAATGCATAAGGAATGACAAGTATGCAGATCAGATAAAAAGGGATGTTTCCTACCATGAAGAACAAAATCAAAATCAAACATATAATCATCAAAAATCTGATCAATTATCTCAGCACGAAAAACAGAATGATCCTCAGATAGATGTTTCATGGCATCAAGAATGTTAAAGTGAACAACAATATCACCAAATTCCATAGACAATGTGCCAGCATAAACATCTATCTTGGTTCGGGTTGTTTTCTTAAATGGTCTGCCTAAAATAATTGGAACTAAACCATGGGAAAATCCCTCTTCCATATTAAGAACATAAAAATCAACAGGAAAAATAAGTTCACCAACCTGAACCAACACATCCTCTATGAAACCTGTGGGGTAAGCAACACTTCTATTTGCCAAATGAATCACCACATCTGTAGATTGCAAAGGTCCAAGAGATAAAGAATTAAAAATGGACAGAGGCATGACACTAACTGATGCTCCTAGATCTAGCATGGCATTCTCAAATTTACTGTTCCCAATAATGCAAGGTATACAAAAAGTACCTGGGTCCTTACATTTCTCAGGAATGTGAGGAACAGATTTACCTATCAATGCTGACACTTTTCTACCCGTGCTAATCCTCTCATTGCCTTTGAGCTTCCTTTTGTGGGTACACAGCTCCTTTAGAAACTTGGCATATCTTGGAATCTGCTTGATGGCATCTAGCAGAGGTATGTTTACCTCTACTTTCCTGAAGGTCTCCAAGATCTCCTTTTCCACTTCTTCCATCTTTTTGTTTGGAATTGCTTTAGGTGGGAATGGAAGAGGGATAGGAGGCTGCTACAAGTCAAAATTACTAGAAGAAGGTCCACCTACATGAAAATTTTTGTTAGCTCCCTTATGATCAGGAAGCTTTCTCTTTTGTGCAACTATCTCATCCTCTTTTTCAGGTGCAGAATGAAGCTTGATAGGTTCAGGTGTAGGTGTTGCTATTGGTGGAGGCACTTCAATTTGCTTGCCAGACCTCAAGGTGATGGCACTCACATTTTTCGAATTCTGCACAGTTTGTGAAGGCAATTTATCAGAATTTTGGGACTGAGCTTGGGTCAACTGAGTAGCCATCTGCCCCATCTGATTTGTCAGACTCTGAATGGAGGTTGTTGTCTCTTGCTAAAATTGCATATTCTGAATGGTCATTTGCCTCACTAACTCTTCTAAGGAAGGTTGAGGAGGAGCCTCAGTTGCTTGTTGTCTTTTTTGTGACTGCTGTTGCTACATTGGAGGAGGAAATATGGCTTGCTTGGACCAACAGCATTCTGGTAGGGAGGGACAGGTTGTTGTTGTTGTGGAGGACTTGCCCATCTCAGATTTAGATGATTCCTCCAACCTGGATTGTATCTGTTGCTTGAAAGGTCATAATTATTTTGCTATTGTTGGTTTTGCTGCTGAGGGGGTCTATTATAAATGTTTGCAGCATAAGCTTCAGGTTGCTGCAAAGAAGGACATAGATCTGTATGGTGATCTGCTAAGGAACATAGACCCTAGACTCTTGCAACAGGTGCAAATTCAGATTTCTAATTCATGGCAAGCTGAGTTACTAGTTTGACCAAGGCATCAAGTTTTCCCTCAAGCTTTGTATTTTCAGCAGATGAAGATGAATTTATGGCCACCTCATGGACTCCTTTAAGGACAATAGCATCATTTCTTGCACTGAATTGTTGGCAGTTGGAAGCCATCTTCCCAATCAAATTCCTAGCCTCAGCAGGATTCATATCACCAAGGGCTCCACCACTGGCAGCATCAATCATACCCCTCTCCATGTTGCTAAATCCCTCATAGAAATATTGCAGAAGGAGTTGCTCAGAAATCTGGTGGTGAGGACAGCTTGCGCACAATTTCTTGAATCTTTCCCAGTACTCATACAAGCTTTCTCCACTAAGTTGCCTGATGCCTGAAATGTCTTTTCTGATGGAAGTGGTCCTAGATGCAGGGAAGAATTTCTCCAAGAGCACCCTCTTAAGGTCATTCCAGTTGGAGATGGATCTGGGAGCCAGGTAGTACAGCCAATCTTTCGCCGCTCCCTCCAAAGAATGAAGAAAAGCCTTTACAAAGATATGATCTTCCTGGACATCAGGGGGCTTCATTGTGGAACAGACAATATGGAACTCCTTAAGATGCTTATGAGGATCTTCACCTGCAAGACCATGAAACTTGGGCAGCAGATGTATTAGTCCAATCATGAGAATATATGGAACACCCTCGTCAGGATATTGAATGCACAAGCTTTCATAAGTGAAATCAGGTGCAGCCATTTCCCTAAGAGTCCTCTCACGAGGTGGAGGTTGAGCCATGTTCTCAGTATGAAAATTAGTAGTCGAATGCTCAAAACCAAAATATTCAAAATCACCAGCAACATAATACTCAGAATGCTCAAAATGCACAGAATGACCAGGATGCACACTATGCCTAACTAATCTATGAAAGGTTCTATCTATTTCAGGATAAAAGGGTTGTATATCACCTGGATTGCCCCTAGTCATGCACTATATGTAGCAAATCATGTGTTTCTCAAACAAGCACCTGGGGAGGCTTAAAACTACAGCCATAGTCAAATGATATCCAAATGAGATGAAATTTTGTGAACAACACCCTAAAATCATGAAAAGATAGCACAAAAATTTTAAGACAAAAATTCAAAGTCTAACTATGAAAACTACCTAAGGAAAGTTTAGAAAATAAGACAATAATACTTGAAAAATAAAAAAAAAAAACTTAGTAAATGGCTGATTTTTCGAGTTTGGGAGACCCCAATCAGCACTATAGCTAGTTGTCACAGTATGGGAAATTTTTTTCTACCCCAAATAAATATATAATAATAGTCATTCTGATACCCAGAGCAAAAGTTATGGTTGTTTTAAGTTTTGCTAAAAACAAGTTCCCAAAATTTTTGTCTCTCTCAAATAATGCCACACCAAGTGCTCCTGGTATTTTTCACACAAAATATGGATCAAAAAAAGCTACCACAAAAAAAATCAGCCAAAAATAACAACTCTAGCTATCAAAACAAAAATTGCTAATTAAATTGCAAAATCAGTCGCTAGTTCCCAGTCGCTAATTACTGTCAAAGCAAAACACAAAGCTGAAA
Organism: Glycine soja; assembly: GCF_004193775.1. Classification (NCBI taxonomy): domain Eukaryota; kingdom Viridiplantae; phylum Streptophyta; class Magnoliopsida; order Fabales; family Fabaceae; genus Glycine; species Glycine soja. The sequence continues at coordinate 33,414,546 of NC_041009.1, read as the reverse complement.
CAATCGCAAAACAGTCGCTAAAAATAGTCGCTAAACAGGGGACGCGACTAAAATGCAAAATAGAACGCTACACAAAACAAAACAACTAAACACTATTATGAACCTTTGGCCCACAACTCCCCGGCAACGACGCCAAATTTGATCGAGGCCGTACCCGAATCAAATAAATATTAAAAATGCAGTATCTAGGAAGTGATCCTAGGTCGTCTCCCAATGAACAATGGTCAACCAAACGTTCATAACATATAGTAATAAAGCAGTAACGAATTGGGGGGGTTTGTTTGGTTTTGTAAATTAAACAACAAGCAAATTCAAATTAAAGAAATAACAGAATTAAAACATGTTGTTTCCCCTTGATTCACAAGCAAGTGTCTTATCCTAGGTTACGAGAATTTATCCCTAATCAGTTCAACCACTTAATCCATCCCTAAATTAAATTACTAAGAGAAAATTAACATAAGGCTGTCATTATGTGATTAAGAAACACATACACCAATTAATCATGAACGAAACTGATCATTAAGCATGAACGTAAATTAAGCGCAGAGACAATTAATCAAGCACTAAGCATGCATAGATTAATAGCAACAAATACAAAGCAATTGGTGAAGAGGAAAAACTGATCAGAATTCAATAGTAAAAACAAAACCTCAAAAAGAGCTATGCTTGATCCTCAAGAAAAAACAACGCTGGAGACTTAGCCTTCCACTAATCAGCAGAAAACGATATTGCAATTGGAAGCAGAAAATGAAATTGCAGATAAAAGTAGAAAACGAAATTACAGAAAACGAATTTTATTGCTACGTGAACAGTGCACATGAACAGTAAAAACTGGAATTGCAAAACCCTAAAATTATTCCTCTCAAAAACAGTCTACTCTCTCTAAAATCCTGGTGCTGTTATATATGTCCTCAGCCCCAAAGTTTACAATTATGCTTTAAAGTCCAAGCCCAAAAATGAAAGAAAATAAAACTGGCCCAAATAAAATAAAATTGTCTGCTCTCTTCAAGTCCAAGCCGGTTCAGCCCAATTCCGTATCCAAGCCCAATTGCTTATAATTCTCCTAAAATTAAATTAAAAACACAAAATTAGTCAAGTAGGCCCAAAATGATAAAATTACATAATTAATTTGACAATTAAGGCTAATCCGTAATTAAAATGGTGACAAAAAGGGTTAAGAAATAGGAGAAAATAATGACACATCAATCCGCATCCCAAAATCATGTTCATATTAGGCTATAAGTGCATAGATTTATCTTTATATACCACTTTCCCAAATCTAGGATGAGAGGCCCTCTCAAAGAGTCAACCTCTTGCTTTCTCATAAAGTTAAGCCATTTGGTACTATTGGCTTGTTTCGTAGGACTCAAAGTTCTCGCTTTTATCTTTCATAGGACTCAAAGTCCTCGCTTTTATCTTTCATAGGACTCAAAGTCCTCGCATTTATGCTTTCATAGGACTCAAAGTCCTCGCCTTTATCATTCAAAGACTTCAATGTCTTTTGTCAAGACTTCAATGTCTTCTTTACTTTTCAAAGACTTCAATGTCTTTTGTCAAGACTTCAATGTCTTCTTTACTTTTCAAAGACTTCAATGTCTTTTGTCAAGACTTCAATGTCTTATTTCAAAAGACTTCAATGTCTTCTTTCAAAAGACTTCAATGTCTTCAGTCATTTACTCTTTCAAAAGACTACAATGTCTTCATTTACATTTCAAAGACTTCAATGTATTTAGTCATTTATGCTTTCAAAATACTACAATGTCTTCATTTACATTTCAAAAGACTTCAATGTCTTCAATCATTTACGCTTTCAAAAGACTACAATGTCTTTATTTACATTTCAAAAGACTACAATGTCTTCATTTACATTTCAAAGACTTCAATGTCTTCAATCATTTATGCTTTCAAAAGACTACAATGTCTTCATATACATTTCAAAACACTTCAATGTCTTCAGTCATTTACGCTTTAAAAAGACTACGATGTCTTCATTTACATTTCAAAAGACTTCAATGTCTTCAGTCATTTACACTTTCAAAGGACTTCAATGTCTTCTATCTTTTACGCTTTACAAGACTTCAATGTCTTTTGTCTTTTATAGGACTCAATGTCCTTGTCTTTGTGCTTCGTAGGACTCGGTGTCCTCCGTTTCTATGCTTTGAAAAAAAAGAGAAGAGAACTTCAGATGTCTTCTACTCTATAGAACTTCAATGTCCTCATGTTTTCTCGGTATCACTTCCTTGGTTCACCAGTTGCTCGGTCGAATAGCAAGGTCGCTCGAATGAAATTAGTGTCCTTATCTTTACTTCCCTTTTATTTCCAATAAAAGATAAGTAAAGAGGGGCAACTGTCATACCCTAATTTTGTTTGGGGACTATCATTAATGATATTTTGATTCTTGCTAGCCGAATTGAGCTGTTCGACACCAGTTACCACGCAAGACAAAAGATCATTCGATGTTTTGGTCAAGGATACAAAAAATACCCAAAAGGGAGGGCAAAATGGTCATTTTAGGATTTTTTTTTCTGACCCCTGGCTCGCCCAGGCTAGCCTGGGCCCCCAAATAGCTTAGGGGTGAAGTAACCAACTCGCATGGGCAAGCAAGGTTACTTCAGGTTGAAGCAACAACTCGCCTGGGCGAGTTGCCATGACCCCTAATGCCATCTTTTGCTATAATAGGCATGAGGGAGGCTGAGTAAAGGGGTTCCAAGGTTTAGCATTGAAGGATATTGAGAGAATTGAGAGAGAAGAAGAAGAAAGAAGAGAAAACAAAGCCAAGGCACTATCAAATTGCGACCGTAATCGACTTCTACATCGTTCTTCATTCGGTGTTCTTTGTTCGTCATCCAGTTAGTTTTTTGTTTTAAGGATTTGGATGTGATCCATGTACCCTTAGGGTCCCTCTTGTTATTTTGTGCACATTCATCTTCTCATCTATCATCGGTGATCTCGTTTTCTTTGTAAAGTTCAATCTTAACTAATCACTAATGTGGTAAAGTTATCTTTAAAGAGGTTGGAAGTTAACGAACGAAACCAAGATAAAATCAAATCATAACTAACTACCTTTTATCAAATATAACTTGAGATTGTTTCAAGGTCCAATGCCTTAACGATTCTCTCCTCTTTCCAAATTTAAAAGATCGTTTCAAGGTCCAACACCTTAATGATTCTCTCCGCTTTTCAAAGTTTAAAACATCATTTCAAGGTCCAACTCCTTAAACGAATTTTGTTTGCAATTAATATCAATCTACCAAAAAACACAAAATCAATGTAACACAAAAACTTTCAGACATAAAGAACTACGTAGGTCTGAATTCCTCACCGCACCTGAGGATAAGTAGGAGCAAGGACAACACCCTTGTTGACCCCAAAAATATAAAGAAACATAAAAAGGGAAAATAAATAATATTAAAGTCACATTTTTGCACACTCGATTAAAGGTTGTCGTCCCTTGTGATGGACGCATGAGGTGCTAATACCTTCCCCGTGCATAAATAACTCTCGAACCCTTATTTTCAAAATTCGCAGACCTCTTTTTGGTTTTTCTAATGTTTTCCTCAAATAAACGTTGGTGGCGACTCCACACATTTTCTTCATGAGAAGATGCTCCTTTGGCATCTCGCCTCGCCCTCCCGCCGAAGGGTAGGTTGCGACAATATGGAATATAATCTCCAATATTCACCATGTCCCATAGAACTATATGAATCAATTCGAAATGGTCTATCCTATGCTTCTTCTGATAGTTATACTTTATTCCTCTAAACAAAGGTGTTTTTTTGGTGGCGAATCCCTCTTCCATATCTTTGATATATAGGATCTTTTCCTTAGTATTTTTAGATACTCAACCCTTAAGGCTATGCTCCGATACCAACTGAAATTGCAAGGAACACACTAAACGGGGGTGAATAATGTGTATATCAAAGATGTAAACTTTTTGTGATATAAAAGATAATATATATAATATTGTGTTAAACATTGGTCATCCACTGAGGATAAAATAGATAGATAGTGAAGAAAAATATGTTAGAAGGGTAGGGCCTGAACTGGTGAAGTAGATGATGAAAACGTCAGGTTTGTCCTTATCTTTTGAAGTAGCCTAATTTAAAGTTGTTGACTGCTTAGATGTAGGTTCTATAGCATTGTGTTAAACTTCATTAGCTATGGTTGCATTAGATGCCTTCGGAGTTTCGTCCATGACACCAGTGCTGGTAAGATCAATGGTGACCCTATATACATGAGCTTGGACTGAGGCAATATCTTATTTCATAGCAACAACAGTAGCATCTTCTTCTTCAACCTTCCTCCTTTGTTGAGCTTCATGGAGCTGAGTCACATGAACTAACATCTGGTCTTCAGTCATATTTTTTAGATCATAAGTGCCTTCATATTAAATAGTATGAAGTTTGAGCGAACGTTGAATAAATGAGTAGTTGTCGAATCCTTTGTGGAGCAAACGTAAGCATCATCAAAGTGGTACTTCGTAACAGGACATAACACTTGAATGAAGTCATGGTGCTCAACATTGTCACTTCCATCATAGCCAAAAGTGGAGGTTTTTTTAGAGTCTATCCACACAATCTGATTCTAGGAGGTCTTGGAATCATAAGCATAAAAAATGCAAACCAGCTTCTTCCCACTAAACAATGAGCTCTAGTTGCAAGGGAAGTTGACAATCTCCACCTTCATCTTCTTGAGGGCATCTCTTTGTTGTAGTATAGCTTGAAACCTTTCTTTTTGGTAGCATCCCAAACCGGTAGGTGTGGACTCACTTTGTCAGCAACCATCTTTATATCAGTGGCCCTTGAGATGTGCAGACCAGGAAGGTAGTCAGTGGCTTGATTCTATTTACCAAGAGACCAGCAACCATCTTAATCCACATCCGCACATTTTTATCATTGAGATTTTCAAACTAACACCTTTGGACAACTCGCTTAGTGAGACAAGTGCACTAAGTGCAATTTCATATAGAGGAGATAATTCGCTCAACGAGATCAACTGGCTAAGCATAATTCCACATAGAGGAGATAATTTTCTCAACATCAAATGTCATCCTCAGCGCCAAAAGTTGAATTTTGGTTAGCAAGACGAGCTCGTTAGGCGAGATCTATAGATTATAAATACGTTCATCAGCGTGAGAAAACACATTTTTCCTCTCTTTCTCTCTCTCTTCCCAAAACCCTCACCCAAAGCCCTAACCCTCCTCCTCCACCATCCACAATGTCTGATGATCGCCATGAGTTGTCGTTGCTTGCCATCAGAATCGGATCAGAATCTTCACAACCCACCTCAAGGATTTGCTAGGGAACGAAGCTCTCAACCCCTTTTTTTGTGGTTTCTGTGAGGTAACCATAATTTCCTTGTCTTCTCCTAGTTAGTTTGAGCCTCTCTTAGTATCTCTTGTGATTTGGGTACCATTATTGGATGTTTTTACACTTCCTTTGAAAAACCTTTGAAAATGAGACATTGTAAAAGTTGTCTTTTTATAAAATTGATTTCATTTTTGTGACCTTTGTTCGGATTTTGGTAAGTGCATCGGATCACACAAGTAGTGTAAAATGGTAAGAACTGAGTATCAAACTCTCAGGGAACTAGTGTTATTTGGTAAGCTATTTCAGCAAATAGATGTATGGTGTGTAAAGATAAGTGTGAAAATGAACAGGTGTATAAACTATTTGTGCACAAAGAAAGAAAATCACGTGAGAGAAATGATGTGTAAAAACAAGTAGAAACACGTTTGTCTTCCTAATAGGTGCCTGATGCTGAAAAGATATTCTCTATTTCATGTGTTCTTATGGTGTCTCCTAAGATACTAAACCCCAATTCCTCATGATAGTTTAGCCTAATCCTGATCAAGCATCGTCCGCAGATACCTCTTGTAAGACTAAACTCAACCAGGACTGCATTAAGACACACATACACAACTAACTTATCGCACCCCGATTCCTCGTGATAGTACGACAACTTAGCCCTGTGCCATCAAAGACTTTAGAGTCAGACCAGTTTCCACTATTAAATGACCCTAACAAAGCATGCATCTACGTGATCAAGGTAAAGGAATACTGGAGTGAAAAGCAGAGAGCACAGAGAACACACAAAACATCATTAAATAGATAAAAATATATTTACATCAGGTACCTATAGGGAAGATCCAACATAGGATTTAGCTTTCCATACCAGGAAGCCTTTTTTACAACAAAGAGAAGAACAAGATGAAAGATTGCAAAAATACAATTGGTGAGGATGTCTCCTTCACCTCTAGGATCTCATAATCACTCACAAACTCATCTCAAGCTCTCAAACTGGCTCCTGCTTCAAGCTCTGGTCTCTGCAGAACTTCACACAGCAAAATCTCTCAAAACTCTCTGGAATTGGACCTTTCTCTCTCTAGAAACCCTAGACATGCAAAGCTCTGAATCCCAGTCTAAACTCCCTCTCTAAAATCTGATTTCAGGCTTAAATAGGTGGCCTTGTTCGTGCTCATGAGCTTAGCACACTTATGGACCACTTAGCGCACATTAGTGAATTTCGGCTTAGCGCGTGCCTTTCTCGCTTAGCGGATGAACTGGAGCGGTACGCTTAGTGAGATGAAGCGGTGCGCTTAGCGAACCTATATAGCTCATCTTCTTCCAGAGTCTTCCTCACACTTAGCCCATGAGTGTTACGCTTAGCGGACGCTCGCTAAGCCAGTAGATTGGCTTAGTGAGAAGGTGAAAAACAACACTTTTCAAAGCTTGCCTAATTAACCTGAAATTGAGAGAAAATGATTATTAAACACACAAAATGGAAGTACTAAGTATTTATTACCTATACTTAACAGAAAATACTTATAACACTACAAAATAACCATAAATTGGAAGAGTTTGACACAATTTACACAAGTTTTATACACAAAAGTTAGTCGTATTCACTGACTAACAACTCCCCCAAATTTACAGTTTTGCTTGTCCTCAAGTAAAAAGAGAACAGTTCACTTGTCCTCAAGTGACAATAACATGCAGTGACTATTTACAAAGGTGTATGCAACAAAAGTTACTGATTGCATGATAAGAGAATGGAGTAAAATGCTCTCATCATTTGTCTTTCACAAGGTATGTAGTTATCCAAAGAGAAGAATAAAATGTAACCTGAACAATTAGATGGAGCTAATCATAAGACAAATATTAAGGAAAGTAGCTTAAACCACAGTCTCACGGCTACTGTTTCACTCAAGCACAAATGTTTAAGCTATTCATTAATAACAACTAGCAAGAGGTCCAATCTTTGAATTTCATCTCATGCCATAAAGTCAGAAATGTATAAACAGAATCAGAAGGACTTTCTCAGGCTTGTAGTGAGGCTTGGCTACAAAAATTCATTGGTTTTTCTAGGATTCAAAGGTTTAGATTCTAAGAGAGCATAAATCCTAGACTTATCCAAATGATCTTGTGTCATACAAGTAGCTTTCTCACTATCTCTTCCTCTTAATTTGCTTTTGACCTTATTATAACAACACAAATTTTTTTTAACATATAACTTATTTGTTGTGTGTGCTGATGCTTTACGTTTTTCTTTGCATTCTAACTGACTTTACTCCCCCAAATTTGGGGTAAATTTTTCCTTGAACCATATCCTCTCCTAGAATCTAAATAAGGTATCAGGAGATAATTATTTAAGTTTAGGGTACAATTATTTTGCAAGGTAAGCTGTTTGGTCAAAAGGTTTGTGTATACACAAATCATGGCCTTCATCATGTTCTCATTTATACATTTCATTCCAAAATTCAGAGATTCATGCAAAGATTATTACTCATATCTAGTCGTTCACTCACAGTTAAAGTTCACACTCTCAACAGTTTTGGTTCAAACTTTTCTTTCACAATCAATTTGTCTACTGACTAACAATTCTAATTACAAGTTCACATTATTGTTCTTTCTTTGTCTAACATACACACTTGCTCAAACTCTTGAAAAGGAACACAACTCCATCAAAATCATGCACTCAACTCAAAATAAAAGCATACAACGATTTTCATAAGTCAATAAAAGTGCTTCACTGCCATATCATTAAAAACCAAGTTAAACTGTTCAAAATGCTTCAGAATAAGCAAACGAACTATTCATAAATAAAACTAGTAGTATATGCAGACATAAAGGAAATACTGTACTGAAACCATAATTATAATAATAATAAACCAAAAAGCAAAAAGTGTCATCAGGAATCAAAATTCCTGTGACTGGTCATGGGTGTCCTGCATCTGAACATCCTCCTCATCTGTCAGATGTAATACTGGAGTGGCTGGAGGAGAAGTGTCCATAGCCAGGATTGATGTAGTCGGTCCTCTGGCATCTCTAGAAGAAGAGTGGAGGGGTCTACTGCAAGCTGAGGTGATGGTATATCCTCCCCTTCTACAGAAGGCTCTGAAGTAGCCTCAAGGGATCGTTTAGGTGTGGCAGTAGCTACCAGTCTCACCTGTGTCTCCTCTGCCTCCTCTCTTATAACAAATGGCTTTGGGATGGTGGCCTCAGATGACTCATCCTCCACATGCTGAGGTACCAGGTCAATCTTCCTCCTTTTTCCTTACACACTTTCACTCAAGCTACCCAATGCACTTCCCTAACACCCTCACCATAAAAAATTAAATAAAGATTCAAGTAAAGAGATAATACCTTTTGAGCCTTGAACCAAGAACGAAGGTAGACCAGGAGGAAAAAAGCGGCTGCTCTGCTACCTATGGAAATGTGATTGCTAATCCACTACAATTTATTTCTCACTTACATCCACTAAAGGTCTTCAAGCAAACCCAACCCTAAGGGATGTTTTGGGGAGCGACGATACTAGGCCCATGACTGAGGAAAGGCCCAAAAATAAACCAATAATGTGAAGGAAAAAATAATTGTTTGGCAATAACTTAATCTTGTTAGCTTTTTTAAAATCCTTTTCCAATTACTAATTTCAACTTGTCCAAGCATTAACTTTAAAAAAATATTTTTCTCCAAAAATTAATTTTTATCGCATGTAACATTTTGTATTTGTATGTATTTTTAAGTAGGAAAATATTTTATATGTAATAAAATGTAGTATCATTTTTAATGAAATTACGTGTCTCATTTTTTGTGTGTGGGACATATGTTTATATTTTACAATAGACATAAATATCTTTTTGATATTTTAAAGTTGGGTTATCTTGTGTTTGGACCCCTAAGTTTAAGTTTCGTGTTTCTTGTCATTCAATTTGAAAAAAATGTTCTTTTAGTTCTTCCTTATTGATTTTTTTGTAGCTTGGTTACAAAATTTATGGAAGTTTTAATCTATATGAGGGACGAATTTTTTTAAAAAAATTAATATGTTAAAAAACTAATTTAGGAAACAACAGATATTTTTGCTGCCAAACAAATGCACACATGCATATTCAAAGTATCTTTGCTACCCCAAAAATTAAATTTCATGCGTATTTAAGTATTTTGCTACTCAAATTACATTTCAATTCAACAAGGTTTTTGGTGATGTATCTTGCCACCTAAACATATTTGGGTGAGGCACTTTTTTCTATCTATATGCAACATACATATATCTTGTGAGGTATTTTTGCCGCCTACTCTACATCTACATGTACATGATGAACAACATTCTCAAACATCTAGGTGTAAGGCAAACATCATGGTGCAGCCCAAAAATCGATTGTTGGCCTAAAGGGAAATCCGTATCACAATGCTTTCATTTTCATGCTTTCTTGCACTCAAAACCAAAGGCTTGGATTCCTAGGTCTAAGTCCTTAATTTTGGCACTTATTCTTGTAGAAGCAAAGCTTCATGATGAATCAAGAGTGATTCAAAGATGTTTTCATGATAACAAAGATGATAACAAAAGATGATGACAAAGTTGATGACAAAAAGCTCAAAGGTCAATCAAAGAATGAGTTCAAGATATTCAAGATAGAATCAAGAACACTTCAAGTTTCAAAAGGAAAGTTGATTTCAAGAATCAAGAATCAAGATTCAAGAATCAAGAGAAGACTCAATCAAGATAAGTATTAAAAAGTTTTTCAAAACATTGAGTAACACATGAAGTTTTCACAAAATCATTACCAAAGAGTTATACTCTCTGGTAATCGATTACCAGATTATAGTAATCGATTACCAGTGGTTTTAAAACGTTAAGATTTTCAAAATTCAAAATGAAGAGTCACATCTGTTGATGTGTAATTGATTACACCTTTATGGTAATCGATTACCAATGACTGTTTTCGAAAAATTCATTTCCAAAAGTCACATTTCTTCAAGTGACTTGTTTTTTAAGATTCTTTCAAAAGTCATATCTTTTTAAGTGATTAGTTTTAAAGGAATTGCCAAGAGTTACAAGTTTTGACTTGAGTCATCAAGAAACTATAAATATGTGACCTTGGCATGAAACAATTTAATTCATCTCAATCATTTCTTTCAATCATCTTTCAATATTTTCTTTCATCTCTTTCAAAAGTTTTTCTATTTCATCTTCTCTTCATCTTTCTAAAAGTTTTTGTTCAAAACTTTCTCTTCCAAGAAAAGTTCTTTGTTCAAAAACTTGTGCTATTCATCTTTTTCATTCTCTTCTCTCTTTTCCAAAAAGAATTCGCCAAGGACTAACCGCCTAAATTCTTTTTGTGTCTCTCTTCTCCCTTTTCCAAAAGAACGAAGGACTAACCGCCTGAATTCTTTTGTGTCTCCCTTCTCCCTTGTCAAAGAATTCAAAATGACACAGTCTGAGAATTCTTTTGATTCTTCCCATTCCCTTATACAAAAGTGTTCAAAGGACTAACCGCCTGAGAATTCTTTTGTATCCCCATTCACAAAGTATCAAAGGTTTAACCGCCTGAGATCTTTGTCTTAACACATTGGAGGGTACATCCTTTGTGGTACAAGTAGAGGGTACATCTACTTGGGTTTGACTAAGAACAAGAGAGAGTACATCTCTTGTGGATCAGTTCTAGTGGAGGGTACATCCACTAGGTTCAAAGAAAACAAGGGAGGGTACATCCCTTGTGGATCTTTGCTTGTAAAAGGATTTTTACAAGGTTGGAAAAGAAATCTCAAGGACCGCAAGTCGCTTGGGGACTAGATGTAGGTACGGGTTGTTGTCGAACCAGTATAAAAACTCTTGTGTGTTTGTCTCCTTCTTCCCTACTCTTTTACTTTCCGCTGTGCATTTTAATTTCCGCTTTTACTTTCTGTTAAGTTTCTCTTCTACTCCTTATTCTCTTAACAACTTAGTAAAAGCCTTAGAAGAGTAATTTTTTAATTAGTAAAGGTTTAGGAATAATTAATTCAACCCCCCCTTAATTATTCTGAGGCCACTCGATCCAACAATTCTAACCTCTACAAGCTGTCCATATACACACAAGTCAGTCCCACAATCTAAAGTTCACAAAATCATGCCCAAATTCCATTGAGGCATTTCACCGAGCACTTGGTGGGCGCACCTTAGGTATGAGGGAAAAAAAGAGTGGGGGCAATGTGATGTACCCAACAACTTCAGAACCCACATTAGGCCTAAGGCCATCCCACACAACCCTCCAATTCAAACAAACAAGCGTAAATCCAAGCATACATTGTCTCATGAAATTGGCAAAAATTGAGCAACTAAGGCACTAAAATACATCAATGGAGAGCCAAAGAATTAAGGGGGAGTGCACTTACCTATAGGGAGTGAATCAAAGTGAAAAAGGGGAAGCAAAAACCCTGCAATGGAAGCTTGGGGGGCTACCTCTCCTGCTGTTTCCGTGAGCAATGGGGTTCTTGAGTGAGGGGGGAGTTTTGGGTGAAGAAAACTGTCCCCAACCCCCTTTTTATCTAACTCGTGTAGGGTGTGCTCGCCCAGGCGAGCTAACTCTTTTTTTTTTGAATTATTTAAAGCTAGTTTAAAAACAGGGATACTTGCCTCTCTTCATGCCCTTGATTGTGTGCTCCATGCAGCATTACTGTAGATCCTACAAGATAAAAAATGCAAATGCATGTGCATGTTCTTACTTTCGGTTATTTCCTTAAATTTGTGCTCGTGGCACCCCTATGATCAAGAAATAAACATTTTAAAGAAAACAAAGACTAACGCTATCAGTGGTGAAAAAGAAAAGATACTCATTTTATTAGGCCTTTCTTGGTCAAGCACTATCAACCTATACATGCGAATGAAATGGCTATTTTAGTGCCGCTCTAGGCATAATATCTTTTGACGACATCCGAGTTTACTGGCGAAGGCAGTTCCTCGTCGTCCATGTTAGCGAGTATCAAGGCCCCCCCCGAAGAAAACCTTTTTAACAACGAAAGGCCCCTCATAATTCGGGGTCCACTTCCCTCGGTTGTCTTTAATAGCGTGGGACACCTTTTTCAACACAAGGTCCCCCTCATTGAACTTGCTCGGGCGCACCTTCTTGTCAAACGCGTTCTTTATCCTTTCTTGATACAGGCGCCCATGGCTCATGGCCGTTAAACGCTTACCTTCAATAAGGTTCAGTTGGCCGTAGCGTGTTTGAGCCCACTCTGATTCTTCTAGGCCCGATTCCGCTAGTATCCTCTGGGAAGGGACCTCTACCTCTGATGTGCCATCATTTTCTTCTATTTTCTAAACCCTTTTTGCACCATTTTAATTACTTATTGGTCTTAATTGTCAATTAATCAGGCAGTTTTATTATTTGGGCTCATTTAGCTAATTTGATGTTTTTAATCTAATTTCAGGAATTAATGAAACATTGGGCTTAATCCGGATTTTGGTTATGGACTTGAAGAGGGAAAATTAAGCAGCGCTTACCTTAGTTAATTAGGAAATTTCGCAATTTTATTTTATGTTGTTCAGTGTTTATTTCGTTTTGGGCCAGAGTATTGTAATAGGGCCCAGTGACTTTGAGTGACTCTTTTTAAATAGCAGCCTTGGGATTCGTGCAAGGCATTCTATTATGCTATTCATTATTCAGAGCTTTTGTTTTAGGGTTTTCATTTTTCTGCTTTGATGCTTCTGAGTTCGTAATGCAATTTTACGTTTTCTGCTTCTAATTACAATTTCGTTCTTGCTTCTTCTTCTACTCTCATTTACGTTTCTGTTCATTTACGTTTCTGCTTCATGTTTCAATTGCGTTTTCTGTTTGAATCCATGGAAGGCTAGATTTTCTGGTGTTGTTTCCTTTTGAGGACGAGGCCCAACTCTCTTTGAGGTTTCGCTTGTAATGTGGTTTCCTGGCAGTTCTCCCTTCACCAGTATCCCAAATTCGTGAATATTAATCAGTGCACGCTTCGTGTTCGATTAATTGCCTCTGAGCCTAACTTGCGTTCATGCTTAATGGACGAAGGGCTAACTGGTGTATGTGGTGCCTAATCACGTATTGAAAACCCTAAGTTGATTTTCGCTTAGTAAATTGAAATAGGGTTGGATTAAGTGGTTGACTGTTAGGGACGAATTCTCCATAACCCAGGATAAGAGAAAGGCTTCCGAATCAGAGGAAACAACCCGTTTTTAATATTAGTAGTTTCGTATTCCAGTTTACTTGTTCTGCTCTTTAATCACAAAACAAACCCCCCCCCCCCAATCGTTACTGTTACTGTTACTGCAAGTATATTATGAACATTTGGTTTGTCACTGCTCGTTGGGAAACGACCTAGGATCACTTCCTAGTTACTGCATTTTCATGTTTATTTGATTCGGGTACGGCCTCGATCAACCTCAAATGAGAGTACTGCTTCCATCCCATAAACCAAGGAGTACGGTGTTGCCCCAATAGAAGTTTGTACCGAGGTTCGGTACCCATGCAGGGCAAAAAACAACATTTTATGCCAATCTTTGTACGACACTGTCATTTTCTGAATAATTTTCTTAATATTTTTGTTTGCAGCCTCCACAGCCCCGTTCATCTTTGGCCGATAGGGGGTGGAGTTATGATGCTGGATTTTGAAATCCTCGCACATTTCCCGCATCATTTTGTTATTCATATTGGTGCCATTGTTAGTAATGATCTTCCTAGGGAGTCCGTACCGACAAATCAGCTCCCTCTTTATGAATCTGACCACCACGCTCCTCGTGACATTGGTGTAGGAAGCCGCTTCGACCCATTTGGTGAAATAATCTATCGCCATGAGGATGAAGTGATGACCGTTCGAAGCCTTGGGTTCGATGGCCCCTATGACATCTATCCCCCACATGGAAAAAGGCCAAGGGGCGGACATGACATTCAGAGGATGTGGCGGAACATTGACATTGTTCACGAACGCTTAACATTTATGGCATTTCCTTACATGGGTGCAGCAATCGCTTTCCATGGTGAGCCAGTAATAACCTGCTCTAAGGATCTTCATGACCATAGCATGCCCATTGGCGTGCATTCCAAACGAACCCTCGTGGACTTCCTCGATCATGTGGTTCGCCTCTTTGGCATCCACGCATCGCAAGAGGGTCATGTCATGGTTTCATTTGTACAGGACGGTACCACTCACAAAGATACCAGTAGCCAATCTCCTTAACGTTCTCTTGTCATTGTCGGAAATCCCTGGTGGATATTCTTTGTTCTCGACATACTGTTTGATGTCGAAATACCACGATTTCCCATCTTGCTCTTCCTCTATCGCACAACAATGTGCCGACTTGCCCCGACATCTGAATTCAATGTATGGCAGATCCCAGTGTGGGGCAAGTTGAAACATGGATGCCAAGGTGGCCAATGCATCGGCCATTTGATTCTCTTCCCAAGGTATGTGGTGGAAACAAATGTCATCAAAGAATTCGGCTAACTTCAAGATATAAGTTTGATAGAGTATCAATTTTTGATCCCTAGTTTCACATTCCCCTTTCAACTTACGTATTACCAACACCGAGTCTCCATACACTTTGAGTAGCTTCACGTCAAAATCAATGGCAGCTTGAATCCCAAGGGCGCACGCTTCATATTCGGCCATATTGTTGGTACAATTGAAACCCAGCCTGGCCGTGAAAGGAATACATTGATCATATGGGGATACAAGGACTGCCCCTACTCCATGGCCCAAAGCATTGGATGCCCCATCGAAACAAACAATCCATTTGTCTATGTCCTTGTGCGTCCGCTTCTCTTCGAATAGGGCCACGATGTCTTCATCCGGGAGCTCAGGGTGCATTGGCCGATAGTCTTGGAGGGTTATTGTGCTGACCCAACATGCACCCCATAAACTCATCTAAAACAGTCATGTACAGGAAAAGAGGTCTTCCTGTTACAGGCGGCATGAGCACCGGGGGATTCACGAGGCTCTGTTGGATTTTTTCGAAGGCCTCTTGGCAGTTGTTATTCCACAGGACCGCCTGGTTTTTACCCAAGAGTTTGAAGATGGGCTCACAGGTAGGGGTGAGTTGCAAGATAAATCTCGCGATGTAATTCAACCTGCCTAGGAAACCTCGAACCTGTTTCTCCGTGCGTGGCTCTGGCATTTCAAGAATGGCCTTCACTTTCTCTGGATCTATTTCTATCTTTTTTTTGGCTCACGATAAAACCCAACAACTTCCCTGACTTTACCCCGAAGGTGCACTTAGCGGGGTTTAGTTTCAGTTGGTACTTCTGCAACCTTCCAAACAGCTTACGCAGATTGATGAGGTGTTCGTCCTCGGTCCGAGATTTGGCAATCATGTCATCTACATAGACTTCTATCTCTCTATGCATCATGTCATGGAAAAAGGCTACCATGGCACGTTGATAGGTTGCCCCAACATTTTTTAGCCCGAAGGACATCACTTTGTAGCAGAATGTTCCCCATAAGGTGACGAAAGTGGTCTTCTCCACGTCTTCGGGTGCCATTTTTATCTGGTTATACCCTGAGAAACCATCCATGAATGAGAAGAGGGCAAACTTAGCCGTATTATCTTCTAGTATATCAATGTGCGGTAAGGGGAAATTGTCTTTAGGACTGGCTCGGTTTAAATCCCGATAGTCTACGCACATTCGCACTTTGCCATCCTTTTTTGGGACGGGGACAATGTTGGCTACCCACTCAGGGTATCGATCCACAGCCAAGAAACCCACATCGAACTGCTTTCTCAATTCTTCTTTAATTTTCAAAGACATTTCGGGTCTCATCCTTCGTAATTTTTGCTTAACTGGGGAACACCCAAGATTCAATGGCAACCTATGCTGCACAATGTCGAGGTCTAGACCTGGCATGTCTTGGTACGACCACGCAAAGATGTCTTGATATTCTTCAAGAAGAGTTACTCAAACCCGTGGGTGCTTAAAATGCGGTGTAAAAAATGTGAAAAAGACAACATTTATTATTATTTTATACACAGTTCAAAAAAAACGCACACACAAAGTTTCATAATTTCACTCGTTCCTAAAAAATAGGCCTAACTCACTTTGAAAAAAATCCCCAGTGGAGTCGCCAACTGTCGCAACCTACCCTTTTGCGGGCGAGCGAGGCGAGGCTCACGGGTGCGCTTTCCGATTGGGAAAAAAGCGCGTAGAGTCGCCACCAACGTTTATTGAAAGGAAAACGTTAGAAAAACCAAAGGAAACTGGTCATAAAGAATATTCCAGATTCGGGAGTTATGTTTACGCTTGAGGAAGGTATTAGCACCTCTTGCGTTTGTCACAAAGGACAACAACATTAGATTCAGAGTTGTGTGAAATCATGTATCCTAAACTTTTTGTCTCTTTTTATTTTTGAGGTCGACAAAAGCGGGGCTTTTGCCATATCCTCCATCGAAGAGGAAATCAGACCAACGTAGTTCTCGCAAAAGCGGTAAAGTTACATGTTGATTTTATGCTTTTGAACGGTCCATGTTAACCGATAAAAGCAAAGAGGACCGTTTAAGGCATTGGACCTTAAAACGGTTTTAAGTGACTTTGGCAGACAAAGCTTGATTTGTGAGTTGATTTTAGCCTTAATTTCACTTTGGTTATTAATCAATTCATTCAAGGAAACTTTCTAAGAAAAACGTCCGATTGATTTTTTTGATTATTTTATTATTATTTTTTTCAAGATATTTTGATTATTTTATTATTATTTTGCCTTTTTTGGTTTAACCGTGGTTACAGTGTGAACGATCGGTTAGATTTTGTTTTAACAGTGATTAAACGAGATTACAACACAAATAAGCGCTTTTGTTGCAAAATGATTTTCCTTCTTAACAATCTTCTTGGAGGAATTTTTTCCCTCTGTTTCCTTCCCCTTGGCCTTTGAAGACAAGGCCTTACTATCCTTCTTTTTCTTTTGGTTTTCTAGTTTTTCTTCCTTATCCCTCTTATCTTTCATAGTTAGTCGATCATTGGCCACCTGTGAAGGTGTTTGAGGATGCAACACAAATTTAGTGTCAAGATAGGTGAAGGTAATCTCATTAGTTAGGCCATTGTAAATGATCTTCCTATCAAATTTCCATGGCCTTCCTAAAAGAATATGCCCTGCCTCCATGGCAACTATATCACAATTAACTTCATCCTTATATGTCCCAATGGAGAAAGGTACCTTCACTTGTTGGTTAACTATCATTTCCCCTTGTTCATTGAGCCATTGAAGTTTATAAGGTTTTGGGTGAGGAATGATAGTCAGGTTCAACTTGGAAACTAATCTTGTGCTACAACAATTGCAACAAGATCCACTATCCACAATGAGAGAACAAGTTTTATCTAAAATTTTGCATCTTGTATGAAAGATGTTCTCTCTTTGGGATTGAGATAGATCACAAGATTGACCTCCAGGGAGCCTTCTAACCATTAGGAGGTCACCTTCTTCATGGGGGTAGACTTCCTCACTGGACTCTTCACCCCTTACTTCATCTTCACTTCCACTAGAGGAAGGGCAAGAAGTAGTCTCCTCTTGACTACTATAAATGTCTTGACCACTCATGATCATGGTTTTCTTTGTGTGGCATTGAGAGGCAATGTGACCTCTCCCAAGACATTTGAAGCATTTAATGTTGCTTGTCCTTTCTTGGGAACTAGTCTTAGGGGTGTATTTCTCTATGGTCTTACCCTTATCTTCCTTGGGTTTTGAAGGTGCAGCCCCCAAAATTCCATGGGCTTGGTCCTTCCTTGGATAAGAGTGAGAGCCATAAGATTTTGAAGAAGGCTTTCTTTTAAGTTGTTGCTCCACTCTTATACAAAGTCGGACTAGCTCATCTAGGTCCCTATATGGAAGGAGTTCAACCTTGTCCCTCACTTCTATATTAAGCCCACTAAGGAACCTAGCTATGCTAGTTCTTTCCTCCTCCTTAAGTCCAGCTCTTAAAAGGAGTAGTTCCATTTGTTGTCTATATTCTTCAACACTCATACTTCATTTTCTAAGCCTTTGGAGCTTGTCCATAAGTTCCCTTTCATAGTAGGAGGGAATGTGCCTCTTCCTAAGGGCACTCTTAAGATCATTCCAATACTCTATTGGAGGATCCCCATGAATCCTTCGTTCCCTTACAAGGGAAGTCCACCAATAGAGGGCATACCCATGAAAGCTAAGGGTATCCAATGGAACTTTTCTCTCTTCGCTAATATAATGGCAAGCAAAGAGTTGTTCAACCTTCATTTCCCAATCTAAGTAGGCTTCAACATTATCTTTTCCATGGAAATATGGGAGGCTAATGTTCACCTTTTGAGGCCTTCTATCATTTTCTCTTCTTTGGGAGTGATGTTTAGTATGTGAACTATGGCGCCCTCTATAATAGTCGATAAGTTCTTCACTTAAACTCTTGCAAGAGTCATGACTACTATAGGAGGCATGTTTTTCTCTTTTCATTTCTTTCATTATTTTTCTTCTTTCTTCCTCTCTTATTTTATCTCTTTCATCTTGACTTATTTCTTCCACTCTTTTTTTACCTTTTTCTTTTCTCTCTTGTTTTTCTTTCCACAACTTAAGGGATCTCAACTCATCTAATATCTTATACAAGGGGTCCTTAGGAGTAGAACCCTCACCATTAACACTAGATGAAGAATGAAGACTCATGTTGGTTCCTAAGTTATGGTTCTATCTTGTTGGGGGTTTGAAAACAAAAGGTAAAAGAAACTATGGTTGAAACTAGCCAAAATAAACACTAAAAGAGGTGTGAAATATAAGGTAAAAACTAATTGGTAAAATGCAAGCTATCTAGGCGGTTTGACAATGGAGGGTAAAGGAAATAAGCTATGAAAGTAAGCAAGAAATTAAAGTGCAAGAAATGCAAACTAGGCGGATCCTAAGAGTGTTTGGATGACCTCATTTAAGGTTCCCAAAAAAACACTCACTATCCTAAGGGAAAATTCCCTAAAATTATTACACACAAATGGAATTTGGGTGACCTATTGGAGGCTCCCAACTTACTTCCAATGAAAGACCTTTTTGTTACAAAATTTGAAAGCAAAGCAAATTGCCAATTACAAAATTACAAAAAAAAAGTCCTCAATTATGGTGGCTATTCTCTCTTTGGTGATTCACTCAATTTGGAGTGCTTCTTAGTCCAATAGCTCTTAAGGTGGTTGGCCCCTTGCTTCTTGACTCAAATTCTTCAAGGGATGGCACCAATCCTCCTTTCTAATTCCTTATATGGCAACTCACAAGCAAGGAAACAAAGAGACAAGCAATAACCAAAGACCAAAAAAAATGAAATGAAAGCTAAACCAATAGAGTTTTAACAAGACAAATTTTCAAGGATTATGCAACAATTAAAGCAATGAAAAGCACACAAAAGCAAGCTAGGACTCAAAGAGAAACCTAGAATGGCTCTAGAGTAGAGTAGAAAAACTAAAAAAAAAAAGACTCAAGAAACCTCTAGTTTTGGCACTTGTTTTCACAATAATTTTCAATTGAAATTTTAGAACTAGGATTGGTATAAAATAGGCACCAATTATAGAACAGATTTTGAGCAAAACAACAAGCACACTTCCCTTTCACTTTTTTTTCCTGGACACTGATTTTTCAGCCAACTTGTGGGATTTTTATTATTTTTTCCTTTACTCCAAATCGCTTGTTTCTTTTTTCATAATTTTGGTCCAGATGTCTAGAAAATTCAGTAAAAATTTCAGCTCAAAAAATAGTGATCAATTCCCAGTAATTTATACAAGTTCGTATGTTCAAGCTGCCAGCACCAGCGATTTCAACCTAGAAATCAAAAGTAGTGTTTATGTTGCTTAAGGCTTGGATAGTTACAATTTGTGTTTGATTATGCTCAATTATCTTGAATAACACAATTCAAGAGAGCTTAAGACTTATTTTGATTCACAAATCCAGCCACAACTCAGCACCACAACTAAACTTCATCATAGGCATCATGTAGGAAACTTAGAAAACAAAAAAAAAGAGTTCAACAACAAGACTACTTCAAGGAATTCATTTAGAACATGTTATGAACTAAATAAAATGCATGAATTAGACTCAAAATTCAAAAGATAGGCTAAGAATGACAAGAATACATGAACAAATGTATCTAGAATTCAATAAACAAAATAAAAATTCAACACAAACTTAGAACATAATGTGACAATTACTATGACTAAACATGACTCTAAGACAACATGGATTAAGTGATTTACACTTAGATTTTTGTGTTTTTTTTTCTAATCAATATTTTGAAAGAAAATTTAGATCTAAAGGTTCAGCACAATAATATTATGAATGAAAAATGATAGAACCTAAAATCAACACAAAAACATGATTCAAGAGTAGATCTACAAAATTTGAACCATAGAAATACAAGAACAAGTGTAGATCTAAGATTTAATCGGTTTTTTTTAATCTACTCTAAACAATACCAAACCACAAGACAATGGAGGGATACATTGAGAATAAGATGAAGAACAAGGAATTAAAGAAAATTCACCTAGCAAAAAGATAGAGGAAGCAAAAGAACATCACCTAGATGAAGATGCTCTTTATGCCACATGATGTAAGCTCCATTGGAGCTTGTAGGCCTAGGATCTTCTTCATCAATGGATTCCTTTGCTTCTTGCAAGATGAATGGCAACGAAATGGAGAAGGAAGAGAGAGAGGAGATGCCATTTCAAGGAGAAGATGAGTTTAGAAGAAGCTCACCACCATAGGAGGCCATGGATAAGATCTTGGAGGAAGAAGGAGATGAATGAAGGAAGAGGAAGAGAAGAGCACGAAATTTTGTGCCCTAAAAGAGCTTTGAAATCTGAAGTTTAATTTTCAAATGATCAAAGTTCAAAAAATTTACACACATGACCTTTATTTATAGCCTAAGTGTCATACAAAATTGGAGGGAAATTTGAATTTCACTTGAATTTGAAATTGAATTTGTGGAGCCAAATTTTGGAGCCAAAATTTCACTAATTATGATTAGTGAATTTTAGCTATGGTTCAGCCCACTAATCCAAGATCAAGTCCAAGATTCTCCACTAAGTGTGCTTAGGTGTCATGAGGCATGTAAAGCATGAAGGACATGCACAAAGTGTGACTATATGATGTGGCAATGGGGTGTAGCAAGCAAATGCTCATCCCCCCTCTAAAATTTAATTGGATTGGGCTTCTCCCAATTCAATTAAATTTATTTCTCAATACACACATTAAATATTCACTTAATGCATGTGAAATTATAAAACTACCCCTAATACAAAAACTAGTCTAGGTGCCCTAAAATACAAGGGATGAAAAATCCTACATTTCTAGGGTACCCTACCTACATTATAGAGCCCTAAATACAAGGCCCAAAAATAGTGAAATCCTAATCTAATATGTATAAAGATGAGTGGGCTCATACTTAGCCCATGGGCCCAAAATCTACCTTAAGGCTCATGAGAACCTTAGGGTCTTCTCTTGCATCTATGGCCCAATCTTATTGGAGTCTTCTATCCAATACCCTTGGGGGGTAGAATTGCATCAAAATCAAACCCATAACTTTACCGCTTTAGCAAGAACTACGTAGGTCTGATTTTCTCATCGCAATTGAGGATATGTAGGAGCAAAACCCCCACTTTTGTCGACCACCCCAAGAGATCGTTAATGGTCCAAGACCTTAACGTTTCTCTCCTTTCAAAAACCAAGAGATCGTTAATGGTCCAACGCCTTAACATTTCTCTCCTTTCAAAAGCAAGAGATCGTTAATGGTCCAATGCCTTAATGTTTCTCTCCTTTAAAAATCAAAAGATCGTTTAAAGGTCCAAATGCCTTAAACGACTTTTGGTCGGTTAAAATATATCTTGCAAAAAAAGATAAAAAAACAACTTAACCAATGTTTATTTTTGCAAGAACTACGTAGGTCTGATTTCCTCATCGCAATTGAGGATACGTAGGAGCGAGGGAAACACCCTTGTTGACCACAAAAAGATAAAAAATACAAAAGCATAAAAACACAAAAAGACAAGAAAAAGGGAAAATAAAACAAATTGAAGACATGATATTGCATATTTGATTAAAATCTATCGTCCCTTGCGACGGACGCGTGGGGTGCTAATACATTTCCCGTGCGTAAAAACAACTCCCGAACCTTTCACAATTAAGAGTTCGTAGACCACACTTTTTTTGGTTTTTCTGACGTGTTCCTCGAATAAACGTTGGTGGCGACTCCGCGCGCCTTCCTCCCTTGGAAGATGCACCCGTGAGCCCTCGCGTCGCCCTCTCACCGAAGGGTAGGTTGCGACAACAGTCAAAACACATCCTACACATAATACTTCATTGTCATTGATTGTATTCCTGTGAGATAAATGCAAAAACAGGGTATCTTATCTAGTGTTGGTTTCCAAGCAAAAAGCTTGCACACTCAAAGGGACATCTCACCTATATCTTTATGAAAAACTATCATGTACATCTGTCCATTACACAAAAATAACACCATCTAAGCAAACTTAACTAAGTAGAGACTAGTAGTCTCCTTCTTCCATAACAATATGTCCTCCTCACTCAGAATCAAATTAATACTTCTAAAGTCATGAGCTTTTATCTAAGAAAATTATTATATTTATTTCTCCTAATGATATAGAGATTTCTCCATTCCCATATCCACAATCAATTTCCCTCCCTCCGCTCACCTAAACTTGACACCCTGGCTTTTATGGCTACTACAAGGTTGTATAATCTAGTATACTTCCTATATGTGAAAATAAACCACTTCACCCCAAAGGTCTTGAGAAAATAAAAGTATCCCCTAACCCCCCCAACCCCCACCCACCTTCTAACAAACTCAAATGTCAGATTCTTTCTTCCCTCTCATAGTTACTCTTTGATATCTCGTATCACAATTATTGTTGATTTCTCTTCCTTCTGAACCACCATTTTTCCAAAAATGTTAAATTAAAATACCCTAATTTTTTCACCCCAGGTCAATCTTCCTCCTTTTTCCTTACACACTTGCTCTCATGCTACCCAATGTACTTCCCTAACACCCTCACCATAAAAAATTAAATAAAGATTCAAGTAAAGAGATGATACCTTTTAAGCCTTGAACCAAGAACGAAGGTAGACAAGGCGGAACAATGTGGCCGCTCTGCTACCTATGGAAATGTGATTGCTAATCCACTACTTCAATTTATTTCTCACTACATCCACTAAAGGTTTTCAAGAAAACCCAACCCTAAGGGATGTTTTGGGGAGCGACGACACTAGGCCCGTGACTGAGGAAGGGCCCAAAAATAAACCAATAATGTGAAGGAAAAAAATAATTGTTTCGCAATAACTTAATCTTGTTAACATTTTTAAAATCCTTTTCCAATTACTAATTTCAACTTGTCCAAGCATTAACTTTAAAAAAATATTTTTCTCCAAAAATTAATTTTTATCGCATGTAACATTTTGTATCTGTATGTATTTTTTAGTAGGAAAATATTTTATATGTAATAAAATGTAGTATCATTTTTAATGAAATTACGTGTCTCATTTTTTGTGTGTGGGACATATGTTTATATTTTACAATAGACATAAATATATTTTTGATATTTTAAAGTTGGGTCATCTTGTGTTTGGAACCCTAAGTTTAAGTTTCGTGTTTCTCTTCATTCAATTTGAAAAAAATATTCTTTTATTTCTTCCTTATTGATTTTTTTGCAGCTTGGTTACAAAATTTATCGAAGTTTTTATCTATATGAGAGACGAATTTTTTTTAAAAAAATAATATGTTAAAAAACTAATTTAGGAAACAACAATATCAATAAGATAAAGTTAAGAGACCAAAAACATAGTTAACCTTTTATAGGCCTCTATCTATAATTTCGTCCTGGGTCAACGAAATTGGTCCGATCTCTAGGTAGTCTTTTCTTGAGGTTGTCCATATAAATCAATCATATTATAATGAATTTAATGAATCTTATGTGTTTAACAACACCAAAATGGATTTATATGTAATTAACTTACCTAATATACTTTTAAAAATAAGGAAATCATGGGTTTTCAAATGTTAAATAGGATATAATTTTAAAATTATGTATGTGACACCCTCTATCCCGACATACATATTTATATAATATTATACATGAAAATATGAAATTAATTAAAATGATTTTATTCAATAAATATAACGGAGCTCACGTGGGTAAAACAGTCACATTCACGTTAATCACCAAATTAAAGTAACATGTTCAAAATGTTATGCATATAATATAGAAACCCATGTCATAATGTCACATCCTACCGAAGCGTTGTGTTCTAGCGTATTCTAGCATGAGGTTCTCCATAGCTATCCACCTAACCATCTGCTCTCACGAGCAAAATGTTCGAGATCATCATGGCATCCAAACACTGACAAGACAGACCACACACTGGTAAGTCAAGCACTCTCATTAGGTAAAATCATAGGGAGATCAGTCAGGGTCACTTTGTTTTGTGAGAATGCTCCAACAATATTGGATCAACATAGATTTCAAGGAACATTCAAACCGAGTGTATTCAACCCCAAAGCCTATACTCCGAAGAGTCCATGAGGGCCTTTCCCACCTGATTCAGGTCCAACCCAGAAAACATTTTAGCACGCAAACTCTATCTATGAAGTGTAAAAAACACATGACTCCTCAATTGTTATCATAATAATTTAAACTCGTCGCACCTCAAAGCTATCAAATTCATTGGGTTCCCACAATGGATTTCATCACAATACTCGTCGCGCATTAACTTGTCATCCTTAAAGGGTCTTACAGTTGAGTGATTGTATGGTTTATAGCTCACAACTCAATACATATGTGTGATCTCACAATTTAACACATACTCAACTTGTCACTTACACATAGTTCATTAGACTTCCATAATCCCAAGACAACACGTTATCACCCCTCATGCATTATATATATGTCGCACAACTATAATATTAATATCTTATGTTCATATGATTAAACCCTTCAAACAATTTCACATAATCATATCGAAATCAAAGGAATCAAAATCATAGTTCAAAAACATGAAAACACCAAGAGTACTCAATTTTATCAACCAATTCACATCAGGGCATCAATTGGCCCATCAAACACAACAATCTCATAATTGTATTCATAAAGGTAGAATTACAATACAATAATTATCCCAAAATAAATCCCAATTTGATCCTCTAAGGATCCCTACACATGTTCATTTTAACCCAATTGTGATAAACTCATCCCTTACCTCTAAGCAGGCTCACGCGTAAAGTGTGGTACTGATACAGGCATCTCTATTGGTTCTCTAAGATTCCTGAAGTTTTTTCTCTCGTTGCTCTACTAGGGTTTCTAAGCATTAGAGAGAAGGAGAAGGGATTCAAGCTTCCATTTCATTGTCCCCATGTGAGGGACATTTCTCAACCACAGACATTATTTAACACATCCCAACGATGGGGATGTGCGGTAGAGTTGCAAACCTGGTGATGTAATCCTGACTAAGAGCGGATCACTTGATACAGGCTACAGAGTTTTTGGATGATGCCACTTCGAGTGAAGGAAGATAAGTCAGGGTAGACGCCACTTCCGGTGAAGGAAGATAAGTCAGGGTAGATGCCACAAGGATTACCTTGATAAGTCTGATATTGGTTCAACAAGGAACCCAGAGAGAAGTTCTTACCAAATTTTATCAAATGCCAAAAGTTTTTTTATTGAAAACAAAAACCAATACTTATAGTGTATCTGAACAAAAAGATAAAAATAGACATGAGCCTTCTAAACAGTTTGGGCCAAAATTACAATAAATAAAAATTATAACTAAAAAACATATTTAACTTGGGCCTTCAAATTAGTTTGGGCCTTCAGCAACAATTAATAGTCTTGATAGTGTATCTGCCTTTGGGCCTTCATCCTTCTCCACTTGGGCCTTCATCCTTCTCCACTCGGGGGCTTTGTCCTTCTCCACTTAGGCCTTTAGCCTATATTTGGCCAGTTTCAGGATTCTCATCATTCCCTCCTTCTTGGAAAACATTTGCCCTCAAATGTCCAGGATCATCACCGGGTTCAAGTACCACTTCCTTCCTTTTCTTGTTGGCTTGCTTGGCATAACTTTCATTCTTCTTTGCAATTCGCACCTTCACTTGGTCATACAATCTTTTCACATACTCAACTTTGGCTTGTGCATCCTTATGCTGATTCTCTTGGGGCTTGCTGTTGTAAGTTGGCCTATTAGGCAATGAAGCTTCTAGAAGGAGATCAACTTGATGTTCTATGCTTCTTGAAGGTGGTAGTCCATGAGGAATCTCCTTGGGAAAGACATCTTTAAATTCCTACAATAAGGGTTGAACACTAGGAGAAACATAAATAGTTAACTGATTAGAATTATCACTCTCTCTCTCTTGTGTATCACTCCACCTCTCAAGTGTATCACTCTTCCTTTTTCTATTCCTCTACGGTGCCTCACTGTTGTCTCTCTCTTGTTCTCTCTTTTCTCTCCTTCTGATTTGGTCATCACACACTTCTCTGAGGGATAGAGGTTTATGAATAATTTTCTGGTCATGGTGCTGGAAAGAAATCTTGTTGGCGAAGCCATCATGCACTGCTTTGGTGTCCTCTTCAATGTTGGCCCTCACTAGTACCATCTCCATCTCCTTGTCCTCAACAATCAAACTTCCCTGGGATAACCTCTGGAGTTTCTGTCGCATGGTTCTACTATAGCTAGTTGGAACATACCTCTTTCGCATAACCCTTCTCATCTCAGTCCATGTATCTATCTCCCGCCCTTCTTCTCTCTTCATCTCTCTTTGATTTTCCTTCCACCAAACAAGGGCATAGTCTGAGAATGTAGCTGCTGCTAACTTCACCTTCTGCTCTTCCGGATAATCATTGTAGGAGAATGCATGCTGAATCTTCATCTCCCAGGTAAGGTAGGCGTCTGGGTCACTCCTGCCTTTAAAAGAGGATACATTTAGTTTTACTCCCTCAATTTTGTCTTGCCCCTCTATTCGGTTCGATCCATCATTGACCCTTTTGTTGCCACCATAAGGTCTCCCAACATTTGGATTCATTTGGTGCTCTAGTCCTTCTATTCGCCTGTAGAGCTCTTCATTGTTACGTTTCAACAAACGTTGCATTTGTGTAGTTATCGCGTCTAGTAATAAGCACTGAAATCCGTCTAGTTGATGATATACACCACCATTGTCACAAGCTCCTGGCATGATTAAGGAACAAAGAATTTTGCAGTAAATTAAAAAAAAGATTCAGGACCTCACCACACTCTACTCACGTGTTTCTCTCTTTGATGGTAGTTCACTCGTGTTTGATGCTCTCAATATAGGCTTTTGTGTAATGTATTCCCTCTTGCCTTTTACCACTTGTATTCCCTCTTAAGTTCCTGGATGGACCAAATTAGACACACAAGGTAATATAAAATAAAAGGAAAGACAATATCACAAACTGGGTAATAGATTTGATTTGGGATAACAACTTGGACTTGATTTGGATAGCTGATTGGATTTGATTTGGATAATATATTAGATTTGATTAGGATAACAGATTAGATTGGATTTGGATAACAGATATGATAACAGATAAGATAACAGATATGACCAGTAAACTTCAAATGCTCATAACTTTTGCTACGGTTGTCCGTTTGAGGCCCACTATATATCAAAACGCTCAGAATTCAAAGGAGAATCCAAATAAGTGGATTTGGTACACGATTTTATGCCAAAAAAACCTCTAACTGCCTCAATTTCGTGTTCAAAGATCAAACACCCACTTTCTTTCTTTTTTTTCTTTTTTTTAAAAAAATTTCTGAAACTTTTTTTTTACTTGAAATAGACCTCAAACAAATTTATTTTTGACACAAAGTCTGAAGGACACAAGAAACAAGAACAAGAACAAAACAAAGAAACAAACAAGAACGCAACAATACGCAAACAAGAAAACAAATAACAAAACAAGGACAAAACACGAACCTGGACAAATTACAAAGAAAATAATAGGATAGGATAGAACCTGTATCAATAGTCGAAGCTCTGATACCAGATGATGTGAACCTTACAGGGCGGAACGTTTGATACAGGCTACAGAGATTTGAATGACGCCACTTCCTAAGAGGGAAGATAAGTCAGGGTAGACGTCATTTCCGGTGAAGGAAGATAAGTCAAGGTAGACACCAAAAGGATTACCTTGATAAGTCTGATATTGGTTCAACAAGGAACCCAAAGAGAAGCTCTCACCAAATTTTATCAAATGCCAAAAGTTTTTTATTGAAAACAAAAACCAATACTTATAGTCTATCTGAACAAAAAGATAAAAATAGACATGGGCCTTCAAAACAGTTTGGGCCAAAATTACAATAAATAAAAATTATAACTAAAAAACATATTTACCTTGGGCCCTCAAATTAGTTTGGGCCTTCAGCAACAATTAATAGTCTTGATAGTGTCTCTGCCTTTGGGCCTTCATCCTTCTCCACTTGGGCCTTTAGCCTGTATTTGGCCAGTTTCAGGATTCTCATCACCTGGTGTTCAAATTTCATCATGATCCAACGGTTAACGTGTCTGGGATCATAATTTTACAAAGTTAGATTTGGGTGTATGTGGAAAAAAAAGATAAGTGTGAGGGATATTTCTCTCACCGCAAACATTATTTAACAAATCCCAACGGTGGGAATATGAGAAAATGAGTTTTTAACCTGTTGTCCAAATTTCACGATGATCAAACAGTTAACGAGTCTTGGATCATAGTTTTACTGGGACAGGTTTGAGTGTACGAGGTAAAAAGAGAAAGTTTTGGGACAGCAGGGAAAGAAAATGAATTTGAGAGGAAAAGAGAGCGTAGAAACCTATAGAAAATATAATACTGAGCTAATATGTCTTTATTTATAATTAGGGTATTTTCAGTCTATTATTTACTCTATATTTTATTTTATTTTATTATTTTATAAAAAGAAACTTTATTTTACACCTTATCCAATGAATAAATAAAATCTCCTTTTTATTTCTTAAGAACATATATTTATTTTATTTACCTTAAAACCATTATTTTAATAAATAAAACTATTTCTTCTTATTTATTTAACTAAAAAAACTTCATTCATTTCCTAAAACTCTATTGATTTTTAAATAAAGTCATTTTTAATTTCTGTTATAAAAAATGGGATGTTCCAATGTAAATCCTGACTTCAATCTATTAGGAACAATGCGGCCGCTTTGCTACCTATGCAAATGTGATTGCTAATCCACTACTTCAATTTATTTCTCACTACATCCACTAAAGGTCTTCAAGCAAACTCAACCCTAAGGGATGTTTTGGGGAGCGACGACACTAGGCCCATGACTGAGGAAGGGCCCAAAAATAAACCAATATTGTGAAGGAAAAAATAATTGTTTGGCAATAACTTAATCTTGTTAGCTTTTTAAAATCCTTTTCCAATTACTAATTTCAACTTGTCCAAGCATTAACTTTAAAAAAATATTTTTCTCCAAAAATTAATTTTTATCGCATGTAACATTTTGTATCTGTATGTATTTTTTAGTAGGAAAATATTTTATATGTAATAAAATGTAGTATCATTTTTAATGAAATTACGTGTCTCATTTTTTGTGTGTGGGACATATGTTTATATTTTACGATAGACATAAATATATTTTTGATATTTTAAAGTTGGGTCATCTTGTGTTTGGACCCCTAAGTTTAACTTTCGTGTTTCTTGTCATTCAATTTGAAAAAAATGTTCTTTTAGTTCCTCCTTATTGACTTTTTTTTTTTTGCAGCTTGGTTTCAAAATTTATGGAAGTTTTTATCTATATGAGAGACAAATTTTTTTTAACAAATTAATATGTTAAAAAACTAATTTAGGAAACAACAATATCAATAAGATAAATTTAAGAGACCAAAAACATATTTAACCTTTTATA
Organism: Glycine soja; assembly: GCF_004193775.1. Classification (NCBI taxonomy): domain Eukaryota; kingdom Viridiplantae; phylum Streptophyta; class Magnoliopsida; order Fabales; family Fabaceae; genus Glycine; species Glycine soja. The sequence continues at coordinate 33,384,408 of NC_041009.1, read as the reverse complement.
GGCCTCTATCTATAATTTCGTCCTGGGTCAACAAAATTGGTCCGATCTCCAGGTAGTCTTTTCTTGAGTTTGTCCATATAAATCAATCATATTATAATGAATTTAATGAATCTTATGTGTTTAACAAAACCAAAATGGATTTATATGTAATTAACTTACCTAATATACTTTCAAAAATAAGGAAATCATGGGATTTTAAATGTTAAATACATCATAATTTTAAAATTATGTATGTGACTCCCTCTAGCCCGACATACTTATTTATATAATATTATACATGAAAATATGGAATTAATTAAAATTATTTTATTCAATAAATATAAAGGAGCTCACATGGGTAAAACATTCACATTCACGTTAATCACCAAATTAAAGTAACATGTTCAAAATGTTATGCATATAATATAGAAACCCATGTCACAATGTCACATCCTACCGAAGCATTGTGTTCCAGCATACTCTAGCATGAGGTTCTCCATAGCTATCCACCTAACCATCTGCTCTCACGAGCAAAAAGTTTGAGATCATCATAGCATCCAAACACAAACAACACGCAGGGAATGAGTTATCGCATTCCTAACTAATAGAGAGAAATGAAATAACATAGATATATATGTCGTATAAATGAAATACAACTTACTTGTACACATCTCACGTCATTTTACCACTTATCGCGTGACATCACATCTCAACACTACACGTCTCACACATTTTCACATCATTCACGTACTCAGGAATTAAAACACGATATCACTCAACCAATCAATATCGATTAATACACAAGTGTTATGCAACAAATATACTAAGACTCAATCCTATATGCAATGTGGTACCATGTCAGTGAAAAACCTCATCGGACGCCTAGGAGTACATGACAAGACAGACCACACACTGGTAAGTCAAGTCACTCTCATTAGGTAAAATCATAGGGAGATCTATTAGGGTCACTCTGTTTTGTGAGAATGCTCCAATAATATGGGATCAACATAGACTTCAAGTAATATTCAAACCGAGTGTATTTAACCCCAAAGCCTATACTCCGAAGAGTCTGTGAGGGCCTTTCCCACCTGATTCAATTCCAACCCAGAAAACATTTTAGCATGCAAACTCTATCTATGAAGTGTACAAAATACATGACCACTCAATTGTTATCATAATAATTTAAACTTGTCGCACCTCAAAGTGATTAAAGTCGTCGGGTTCCCACAGTGGATTTCATCACAATACTCGTCGCGCATTAACTGGTAGTCCTTAAAGGATCATACAGTTGAGTGATTGTATGGTTCATAGCTCACAACGCAATACACACAACATCTCAATACATATATGTGATCTCACAATTTAACAAATACTCAACTTGTCACTTACACACAGTTCATCAGACTTCCATAATCCCAAGACAACACTTTATCACCCCTCATGCATTATATATGTGTCACAACTATAATATTAATATCTTATGTTCATATGATTAAACCCTTCAAACAATTTCACATAATCATATCAAAATCAAAGGAATCAAAAACATAGGTCAAAAACATGAAAACACCAAGAGCACTCAATTTTATCAACCAATTCACATCAGGGCATCAATTGGCCCGTCAAACACAACAATCTCATAATTATATTCGTAAATGTAGAATTACAATACAGTAATTATCCCAAAATAAATCCCAATTTAATCCTCTAAGGATCGCTACACATGTTCATTTTAACCCAATTGTGATAAACTCATCCCTTACCTCTAAGCAGGCTCACGCGTAAAGTGTGATAGTGATACAGGCATCTCTATTGGTTCTCTAAGATTGCTGAAGTTTTTCCTCTCGTTGCTCTACTAGGGTTTCTAAGCATTAGAGAGAAGGAGAAGGGATTCAAGCTTCCATTTCATTGTCCCCATGTGAGGGACATTTCTCAACCACGGACATTATTTAACACATCCCAACGATGGGGATGTGCTGCAGTGAGTTGCAAACCTGGTGTTCAAAATTCATCATGATCCAATGGTTAAAGTGTCCGGGATCATAATTTTACAGAGTTAGATTTGGGTGTATGTGGAAAAAAAAGATATGTGCGAGGAACATTTCTCTCACCCCAAACATTATTTAACAAATCCGAACGGTGGGAATGTGAGAAAATGAGTTTCTAACATGTTGTCCAAATTTCTCGATGATCAAACTGTTAATAAGTCTTGGATCATAGTTTTACTGGGACAGGTTTGAGTGTACGTGGGAAAAAGAGAAAGTTTTGGGACAACGGGAAAAGAAAATGAATTTGAGAGGAAAAGAGAGCGTAGAAACCTATTGTAAATATAATACTGAGCTAATATGTCTTTATTTATAACTAGGATATTTTCAGTCTATTATTTACTCTATATTTTATTTTATTTTATTATTTTATAAAAGGAAGCTTTATTTTACACCTTATCAAATGAATAAATAAAATCTCCTTTTTATTTCTTAAGAACATATATTTATTTTATTTACCTTAAAACCATTATTTTAATAAATAAAACTATTTATTCTTATTTATTCAACTAAAAAAACATCATTCTTTTCCTAAAAATCTATTGATTTTTAAATAAAGTCATTTTTAATTTATGTTATAAAAAATGGGATGTTCCAATGTAAATCCTGACTTTTTTTTTTTACATGCACTTTTGTTCATGTTTTTTTTTTTGGTGTGTTTCTATACTATAAGTGCAAAATGTGGCGTCCACAAAATAATGATTGGTTTAATAGTAATGACTTAATTAACAAAAACCATGGTAATTTTTTTTTCTTTTTCTTTTTCATTTCTTTCTCTTTTCACCATAACAAGGTTTAGAAGGAAAATCCTCACTATAGAGTCCTGAATGGCCAGTTCACAACTCTATTCGGAGTCATTTCTTTCTTACCGTTCATAATCTCTAAACTATTTTGCTGTTTCAAAAGGAAGAATGTACCAGCCATTACTTTAGGTCGTCACGTGAAAATAAAAGAATAAAATACGGTCGATAAACTCTTTTACAAGTAAAGTTGCTAATGCCTTCTTTTCAAATAACAAGATTGATCATAAATACATTCATCATTTAAAGCTGTCCAAAATATGGGAGTTTTACAAAATACATAGTGTCATCCAGAGCAAAGGTGTCCACAGTGATGGCTTCAGCCACATGTATACAATCATCAAATTCCTATACAACAGGTCTACCCATACAAAAACAAAAGAGTAAACCTAACAGTCAGTCCTAGATACACCCACCCTCAAAAAGTATATAAAACTAGTCCATGGAACTGTCCACTATGATGAAGGGCCTCCACTGGTCGCCATCTCTCTCGGGCCACTATCCTCCGTAGAGTCTGCCTCAGATGCCGACATGACTTCCTCTGGAGAATCCACCTCAGGAAGTGGGTCCTCATCGCCCTCTAGAAAGTCAAGAGCATCCACAGCAGGCTCAGGAGGTAGCTCCTCGGGATCCTCCTCAGGGTCTTCCTCGGATGACGTCACCTCGATCACTTGGACTGGCTCCACTAGACGGTATGGTGTAGGCGTGGGTAGTATCCACTCCACAGTGCGCTGAAGCGTACGTGCGGGTTCATCTGGATGCACCAATGAAGTAGCCGTGAATCGGATCGTGCCCCGAAATCGGAACCTCGTGTTGCCTTCGAGGGTCTCCCAAGCTCCCTCTAGGCACTCCATCTCCACTCGATCATGGATTAGCTGCGCCGCCATCACGATCTACAAGAAAGAAAAGAAAGGGGTAGACTCTTTCACGAAAATCTAACTGTGCCGCACACAATTCGTCTCATAACCACTACATGCAAGTAAAAGGGGTATCTCAAGGCTTTTCATCTCTGGTAATCGATTACACAGCCTTGGTAATCGATTACCAGAGGCCAAACTCGAATTACACAGCTTCAGGACATGAAAACCTGAAAAAGGCACTGTGTAATCGATTACACAGACCTGGTAATCGATTACCAGTGACCCATTCCTCTTTGTAATCGATTACACAGACTGGTAATCGATTACCAGAGGCCTCCACAGTCTTCCAGTTCCCTTTTGAAGCCTGGTAATCGATTACATCCCCTGGTAATCGATTACCAGAAGCTCCCCTAGCTTCCTGACCTTGTTTTCAAGCCTGGTAATCGATTACACCCCGTGGTGATCGATTACCAGAGACCATCTTAGTCTCCTGTCTTCATTTTTAAGCCTTGTAATCGATTACCCACCCTTGGTAATCGATTACCAGAGGCCATAACCCATATGTCACACAAGATTCACAGCTGGCCAGCCACCACACAAGCCTCCTTGCTTTGTGGTCTTTGTTCCTTTTATCTGTTGACTGCCAGGAGCTCGCCTGTTTAGGTACATCACAGGTTCTCACTGACTGACTATGCCCGGGTTGGGTCGGGATTGGTCAAGCTTGGTTTTGGGCAATAGCACCCCACCTGACGTCCCCAAGGTCTCCTGACCCCTGCGACATATCTCCAGGTACCACTCTGTGGTCAACGAATAAAAGCAGGAAGTCTCACCCTTCTACACTTCCTCATTTCAAGCTTGTAGGATTATGGGGTACCCATCACATGTGGTACTAGGTGGCGGTCGGGCGATGGTGCAAAACGATTCTCCACATCCACAAATCATGTATAACCCACCATCCCCTGTTGCCCACCTCCAACTGAGCTCACGTACTCCCACATAGCCCTTATCCTCGTTCCTCTCAACGCCGGGTCCCCATCAATCCTCCCAAGCTTCCACAACATCCAAGTAACTCAATATCCAAATCATCACAAACTAACAAACCAAGCAAAACAGGGCAAAGGCAGAAAACTCTGCCCAAAACTCAAACCAAAATCACAGCTTTTTCTCACTTATAGACCCCAGTAACATTTCCTTCATTCCAATTCGTTAACCGTTGGATCGACTCGAAAATTTTACTGGAAGTCTCTAGTACATAAGTCTACATTTTGACCGTTGGGATCTACTAGCAAACATCCAGAACTCATTCTGCACTACTCTTCCCACAGCTAACCACAGACAAGCATTTTCCTGCACTTATGCAAAATTCTGCTGCATAATTTCACAGCCAAATTCTGCATAAGTGCAGATTTCGAAAGTCACACTTTCCCTCATCCAATCTTGCCCAAATCAAATCCTACAAGTCCCAAATCATGTATCAATCATGTCTAAACCAAAGTCAAGCTTCAAAACACAGTAACACAAAATCTAGGTGTCCAATACCCCTCAATTCAATGGATTTTCTAGGTTTACGAAGTCAAATTGAGAATGGGACAAATTTGAAGCAAACTCTCACCTCACACAAGTCTATAACATCAATTTAAACTTGTTTAAACTGGATTTACACTTAAAATCTCACCGAATTAAAATTTGACTCTTCAACACCCAAATTTACCCTAGAAATGGCTCTTTGTTCACTTTGGTCATTTGTTTTTCTCTCTAGCACATCCTAACCTTTCTCATAAGTCCTAAATGGCATTTCAAGCTAAGATTAACTCACTCTCACCTCTAAATACTACCAATTCCAGATTTGGCCTTCCAGCCCTAAAAAATTCACTATTTTTCCACTCATAACACCACATTCTCACTTTCTAACCCTAGGTTAATTCTACCCTTCATTTCTAACAGTTTTCCATAAGCAATTTCAGCACATGAACATCACAAGCATCATCCTAAAAACCCTAAAACAGAATGGGTATGTTTAACTCATTCAAACATGGCAAGTTCAACATGCTTTCCACAAATTCCTTCACAAATAATCATCATAAAGCAGAAACCTAGCTAGACTACCCATCATATCTCCCAAAACCCCATACCCACGAAAATCAAGAGGGAAAGAAGTCCACCCAAACCTGAAATTTCGAAGTCCCACACGTAGAGACGCGCTTCACGACTCCGAAAATGCCCTCCTTTCGTGATTTGGAGCAGAAATGATGGCCAAAGGTTGGAGCTTTGTTTGGAGCTTCTATGGAGAATGAAGAAGAAGAGAATGGCAACGTGAGGGAGAGAGGAAAAGGCTTCTGAAATTGTGGGGCTGAGTGAGGAGAGAGAATACAACTTTTTGGTTTTAAAAAGGCTTTTTCCTCTTTTCTTATTATTTTATTATAAACTACGCCACATGTCTCCATTTGAGTGGAGCAAAAGGGCCCACTTTCTCTTTTGATTGTGACCCATACTCAGCCACAAAAAGTGAGAAAAATCTGACCTTTGAAACGCTAAAATCCTGCCTTGGTTTGCGTGACGTTTCTCTGATTCCAATTCCTCGCATTTCTCTGCGTCCATCGGGGCCAGTTTTTGAAAGTAATCAATATATATATATCAAAATGCTCAGAATAAGACCCCGAGCGTGGTTCAGAGGTTGGTTTCGTTAAATTTTAAATCGCACGCAAAACGATGATTTTTAAACTAATTAATTAAGAATTAACCCATAACCTCCCAGTTATGGATTTCTCTTCCTTAATTAGCCTAACCCGCATATCTTGCCCCCACTATTCCTACTTCTATCAAGAACATATATGCATATACACTGAATAATACTTATATATATATATATAATCATTCAAAATACATTATTTTCGAAAATTCCAGGTAGAAATTTCCAGGATGTTACACAAAATATCTACAAGCTTTGTTAGTTTCCACCAAAGAACTAAGCTAGCCAAGTTTTGAGTAGTCTCTCTTTTCAATCATGTTCTTGTATATGCAAAACTCGAATATGAGATGCTGGTTAATGGATCTCAACTTCGTTTCACTTGAACCAACATAATGTTGGTTGAGATTCATGGTTTGAATTTATTTCTAGAATGAAAAATTTAAAAAGAATTATAAATATAAAATTAAAACATCTATTAATTAAGATATTAAATTTTATTGAAAAAATTAAACAAGTTCAGGTATACATGAATAATATCTAGAATATTAATAATTGTTTCTATTACTGTACCTTTATAATAAATAGTCAAAGACATGTCTAAAAAAATGTTTTTGATGAAGAATAATACTACTCATTTAATCCAATAATAAAATATTAATTACCTTTAAGAAAAATAGTTGATAACTATCAAATTTTAAAATAAATTTATTGATTAATAATGTAATTTATCAAAATATTTTGAATTTAATATCAGTGGTAAGTTTTCTAAAGAGGCCAACAAATTTTGTTGTTCATTCTCTCAAAAGGGGGTCAATCTTGTATGCTAGCTAGCTCTCAAATCTTTGATCAAGTCATTATATTCCCTCTATGTATTTCTGCACTTATTTTGCATGAAATGACATAAATATATCTCCATAAAAATATTTTGGTACTTCTAAATTTAGTTTTTTCTTAATTTTATTTCCTTAAAAATTTGTTTTGATTTTTGTTTATCAGATAATATTTTAAATTTACAATAAACCAATATTTTTATATTTTTTATTTAGTACCTTTAATTTTGCTTTTGTTTTAATCCATATTGTCAACTAATAATATTAATGATTGATATAACAATGACATTTATAAGCCATTAACTAGTCACGCATCACGACCACAAATGGAATTTTTTGTTAGTTTTGATTTTAAATATCTCATAAAGTAGTTTGGCATCATCAACGGTTTTGAACAAATGAAGAATTAAAAAGATAACTTGCCAAATAAAATTACACATGTCAAACTAATTGATGACATAACAAGTGAGTAAGCTGCTAACTTTCTTGCTGGTAGTAGGGACTAAAAAAAATATTAGACACTAAATAAAAAAAAACATTAAAAGACTATAATAAAAAAATCATATTTTATAAATTCTTAAAAATTATTTAATTCGATAAAATATCACACAACTGAAAGTTATAAATAAAAAATAATCATAATATATTATATTATAATTAAAATTCATAATTGATAAATAGTTTTGAACATATAAATTATATTTTAGATTTTTTATAAACAATAAATGTATATTATGACACAATGTTATTTTTAACTATCAATAATTTATTTTAAAAAATATTAACATTCAGTGTCGAAATAAATATGAAAATGATAGATCGAAAGAGATAAAAAGGTTAAGAAAAATCTCTAAAAACATTGAAATTAAAGAAAAATTCTTAAAAATACCGTTGTTGATGAATAACCCATAATAATGATCTCATTAAAAATAATTTTTATAATTAATTTATAAAGGTGATAGAGGAACATAAAGTTATTTATATTGTAATTCACAATTATTTGGTTATTGATAAATTTTTTATCTAAAGCTAAGACTTAATTCTTCATTGTTTGGCATCTACATTTTACTAAATGAATGATTTTAGTACATGTTATTGAAATTCAACCCAACACTTAATTTAATATTAGATTCCTAATTGCGTTAAGTAACACTAATTTCATTCAAACACATATTTTGTTTGGCCTAGCCAAATAGAGATGACGAAGTTTGAATTCACTACCTTATACCCTTTTATTTGTGGGGGGCAACTATGTTATTGGTATGAAGGATCTACGGATTTTATCAAAGACAAGACTTTGTCATTTTTTTATCCATAAAACTCGAATACGAGATAATATTTAAGAGGATCGAGTCGAGTTCCACTCGAACCTACAACTTATTGGCATTATTGTTAGATAAGTGGCCTCAGATATCTTAAGAAGGGGGGGGGGTGAATTAAGATATTCCAAACTGTTTCCCCTAATTAAAAATCTATTTCACTTTTTACTCAAGTTATGAATTCCCTTAATGACAATCTTCTTAAATATTAATTCAAATGAAACAATTTGAATATGAATATAAAGCAATAATAAATAAAGGAGATTAAGGGAAGAGAAAATGCAAACTCAGTTTTATACTGGTTCGACCACACCCTTGTGCCTACGTCCAGTCCCCAAGCAACCCGCTTGAGAGTTCCACTATCTTGTAAATTCCTTTTACAAGTTCTAAACACACAAGGACAATCCTTCCTTTGTGTTTAGAGATCCTTTACAACAAGAGACTCACAGTCTCTTAATCCCTTAGAGAATGAGAAGAAGAAGAAGAACAAATCTCTCTAGAAAGAGATGGATTTTACAGATTGAGCACTCAAATAATTCCTTAATGAATTGCAATTGAATTGGCCAAGGAATTCTTAAGAGGATACAATGAATTTGCTCTTTGAGAGGATAAACACTTTGTTGTTCTAAAAATCTCTGAGCAATTTCGTGTTTAAGTCACATATATATAGACCATTGGTGGTGATGAGTAAAGCCTTTGAAAAGTTGTGACTCTTGAAATTGTTTTTCTGAAAATCCTGTCTGGTAATCGATTACAGTAATTGTGTAATCGATTACAGCTTTTAAAATTTGAATTAAAACGTTTACTAACTGCTGGTAATCGATTACCAAAATTGTGTAATCGATTACACAGTCTAAAATTTCGAATTCAAATTTTTGTAGCTGTTATAAAACGTATTTGGCCACTGGTAATCGATTACATCCTCTGGTAATCGATTACCAGAAAGTAAAACCTTTGAGAAACACTTTTTAATATAAATCACTTGGCCAAACCTTTGCTAATTCAATTAGGAATTCCCTTCCTAATATTCTAGTGATCATCTTGATGTTGTGACTTGTAATCTTGAAGTATTGTCTTGAATTTTAATCTTGAAAAGCCCATTTGCATCAATTGCAACACATCATCATGATCATCATCAAAACATCAAAGCCAATTGCATCTACAATCTCCCCCTTTTTGATGATGACAATACAATACCTGAAATCAAGATTCAAGCAAGCAACAAACAATTGTATATAGATAAAATGTGCATGCGTTTACTCCCCCTATATTTCGGAATACATGATCACTTGATTTCTAAGTTTGTTAAGCAACCTTTTCTCCCCCTTTGGCAACATCAAAAAGCCAAAGAACTCGGAAATCAACACAGATATAACAATGGAGTTGCAAGATATAAATATCAGAGTATTAAACACAATAAGCCAAACTCACAAACAAGAAATAATCAAACTAGAATTCAAATAACATAAAATGTCAACAACCACAAAATATCCAAGACTGAAATTTAAAAACCAAAAGATAGATAAGCAAAGTACTTAGCATAATAATGTAAATTCTAAGAAACTAAAAGCCAAAATACACGGCTTATAAAAAGACATATAGTCAGAAACTAAAATCTAAGAAGATGGAGGTGGTGGAGGAAGATCAAAACTCTGATGAATGTATCCGACATCCTCTTCAAGCTGTGTAAGGCGAATGTCCATACCGGCAAAGCGTGAATCTAACGAGTCGAAGCGGTCACCAACATAAGAACGAAGACCCCGTAATTCGGAGAGGACTTCATTCATGAGTGCGGAATCTTCACGTTGAGGGGGAGGTGAAGGAGTACGTTCATCTTGAGGAGGGAGTGCATCCTTCTTCAGCCATTGTCCATTCCGATCTTTACGATACCCAAAGGAGGTCACTGCACCAGCACCAATTGCAAAGGAACGCTTGACTTGAACAAAGGGTTCATCATCAAGCGGAATTTGAAAATGACGCAAAAACAGAGTAATCAAATGTGGATAAGGAAGAGGTGCATTGGCCCGTAATGCCTTATGCATTCGGTACCGAACCAAATGGGCCCAGTCGATCTGACGACCGGTAAGAAAAGCCCACATAAGAATCAAATCCTCCTCAGAGGCTTGTGCTAAATTTGAAGACCGAGGAAGCAAAATTCTAACAATGATATAATGCATGATGCGATTATCAAAAGTTAATGACCCGGCCAGCAATCTACCGGTCATTTCAGCTTGATCATTGCAGACCATGCGACGAGCATCATGACTTGAATAATCGAATTTCCAGTCATCAACAATGGTGCCCTCAAAAGGTGCACCTTGACTGGGTAAATGAGTCAAAGAAAAGAAAAGTGACTGATCAATGACCATAGAAGTACCATGCACCTCAGATATAATAATACCATCCTGAATTTTTAAATTGCAGTAGAAGACCTTAACAAGTTCAGGATAATACGACAATTTTAATGACATGAAATCAACAAGACTAGAGTTTTGAAACACTTGATAGCAATCAAACGTTTCATCATTAAAGAACTCTACGTCTAGGTACTTAGGATCTAAGATTATTCTAGAAGAAAACTAAGAAAGGTACCGTAGACGTTGATCATCGGATGAAAACAGTGTTGATGATCTTGGAGATGACAAAGAAGGAGGAATAGGTGCTGTGGGTGCTCCGGATGGGCCGTGACGGCGATGGGCAGCAGCGGTAGCGGTGGAGGATGATCCCTTTCTCTTCTTTGATGGCTCTGCCATTTGATGAAGTTTTTCTGGATTTTGATCGGTGGAAGTGAAAGAGGAGTGAAAAAGAGGAAGATTGGGCTTTACGGGACGTGATTTGGTGAAGAATTGAGTGAGAATCGAAGGTTTGAAGTTCTAGGTATGGAGGAAAACGTGGAGGATGCTTTGGCTGCGCAGCAGCTCTGATTTCGTGAGTATTTATAGAAGATGACGCATTGTAATCGATTACAGGTATTGGTAATCGATTACAGGCCCAATAAGCCTTCTGGTAATCGATTACAGGATGTTGTAATCGATTACAGGCTGCCTGTTCATGTGTAATCGATTACACGGGATGGTAATCGATTACCAGAGCCTATCCTAGGCTAGTTTCTTAAGAGAATATCTATATTTATGCTCAAATACATCCTATATGACTAATTTTCACTATTAATACACTAAATTCAATCATTCAATTATTATATACACAAGAAATCATAAATTCTATCATAAAAACAAGAATTCAAACAAGATCAAACAAAATAATCTACAATCAAAAGGTAGAAGTAAATCAACCAATCAATCCCTATTTTTCTAAATCTCTTACATCTAAGAGACCTAATTCTCTTCTAATAGAGAAGAACACTTCCTTGGGGAGAGGTTTAGTGAAAATATCAGCAAGTTGATTCTTAGTATCAACAAATTCTAATACACAATCTCCCTTTAAGACATGATCTCTAAGAATGTGGTGTCTAATCTCTATATGTTTAGTTCTTGAATGTTGAACTGGGTTTTTGGATAGATTTATGGCACTAGTATTATCACACTTAATAGGTATGTGATCAAGAATGATGCCATAGTCAGATAATTGTTGCTTCATCCATAAAATTTGTGCACAACAACTACCGGCAGAGATATACTCCGCTTCAGCAGTAGATAAAGCAACACTGTTTTGTTTCTTACTATGCCATGAGACAAGAGCCGATCCAATAAATTGACAAGTTCCACTTGTACTTTTTCTATCAGTTTTAGATCCGGCAAAATCAGAATCAGAATATCCTATTAAGTTACATGTTGAATTCTTAGGATACCATAATCCTAAATTGATTGTTCCTAATAGATATCTCATGATTCTCTTTACTGCACTTAAATGTGATTGTTTGGGGTTGGATTGAAACCTAGCACACATGCATACACTAAACATAATATCAGGTCTACTAGCAGATAAATAAAGAAGAGATCCGATCATACCTCGATATTGTTTTATGTCTATAGACTGACCAGATTCATCTTTATCTAAATAACAATTAGTGCTCATCGGTGTAGACATGTGTTTTGCACTATCCATCCCAAATCTTTTGATCAATTCCTTGCAGTATTTGGATTGATTGATGAATATACCTTCTTGAGTTTGCTTGATTTGTAATCCCAGAAAGTACTTTAGTTCTCCCATCATTGAAATTTCAAATTCACTTTGCATATCAAGGGAAAACTCCTTGCACAATGAATCATTAGTGGATCCAAAAATTATATCATCAACATATATTTGAACCAACAAAATATCATTATGCTTTCTCTTTATGAACAATGTGGTATCCACTTTACCTCTGGAGAAATCTTTTTCTAGAAGAAAATTGCTTAATCGTTCATACCATGCCCTAGGGGCTTGTTTCAAACCATAAAGAGCCTTTTGTAATTTGTAAACATGGTTTGGTTTATCAGGAATTTCAAAACCAGGGGGTTGTTCAACATATACCTCTTCTTGAATTAAGCCATTTAAAGGCACTCTTAACATCCATTTGATAAAGTTTAAAATTCATTATGGATGCATATGCCAATAGCATTCTAATGGCTTCTAATCTTGCAACAGGAGCATATGTTTCTTCATAGTCTATTCCTTCTTCTTGATTATACCCTTTTGCTACTAACCTGGCTTTATTTCTAATAATTATACCATGTTCATCTAATTTATTTCTAAAAACCCATTTTGTACCTATGATAGGATAATTTTCAAGTTTTTCTACTAATTTCCACACATTATTTCTTTCAAATTGGTTTAATTCTTCTTGCATGGCAATGATCCAATTATCATCTATTATGGCTTCTTTTATATTTTTAGGTTCAATCATGGATACAAAAGCCATATTATTGCATAAATCTTTAAGAGAGTGTCTAGTTGTTACCCCTTTTGAGATATCACCAATAATGTTGTCGAGGGGATGATCTCTTGAAGTTTTCCATTCTCTTGGGAGTGCATCATTGGATTTGCCTTCTTCTGGAGGATCTTCATTGTTTCCTTTGTCATTTCCTTTGGAATCTTGTTCATGAATGTTCATATGTTCTAAAGAATCTGCAATGTCATCTAGCATATTCTTTCTTGACAATATAGCATTAGATTCATCAAAGGTAACATGAATGGATTCCTCTATATTCATAGTTCTCTTATTATATATTCTATATGCTTTGCTTTGTAATGAATATCCAAGAAAAATGCCTTCATCAGATTTTGCATCGAATTTTCCTAGATTATCTTTACCATTATTAAGTGCAAAGCACTTGCAACCAAAAACATGTAGATGAGAAATATTAGGTTTTTTACCATTAAATAACTCATATGGGGTTTTCTTTAAAATAGGTCTTATCAAGGCTCTATTCATGATGTAACATGCAGTATTGACAGCTTCAGCCCAAAAATACTTTGGAAGAGTGATGTGCCATCATTTTCTTCTATTTTCTAAACCCTTTTTGCACCATTTTAATTATTGATTGGTCTTAATTGTCAATTAATTAGGCAGTTTTATTATTTGGGCTCAATTAGCTAATTTGATGTTTTTAATCTAATTTCAGGAATTAATGAAACATTGGGCTTAATCCGGATTTTGGTTGTGGACTTGAAGAGGGCAAATAAAGCAGCGCTTACCTTAGTTAATTTCTAATTAGGAAATTTCGCAATTTTATTTTATGTTGTTCAGTGTTTATTTCGTTTTGGGCCAGAGTATTGTAATAGGGCCCAGTGACTTTGAGTGACTCTTTTTAAATAGCTGTCTTAGGATTCGTGCAGGGGATTCCATTCTGTTATGCTATTCATTATTCAGAGCTTTGTTTTAGGGTTTTCGTTTTTCTGTTTTGACGTTTCTGAGTTCGTAATGCAATTTTACGTTTTCTGCTTCTAATTACAATTTCGTTCTTGCTTCTTCTTCTACTCTCATTTACGTTTCTGTTCCATTTTACATTTCTATTCGTTTACGTTTCTGTTCATTTACGTTTCCGTTCATTTAAGTTTCTGCTTCATGTTTCAATTGCGTTTTCTGTTTGAATCCATGGAAGGCTAGATTTTCTGGTGTTGTTTCCTTTTGAGGACGAAGCCCAACTCTCTTTGAGGTTTCGCTTGTAACTTTCAAATCTGACCAAACTAAAGGCTCTAGCTATTTTTCCCACACAATATGGATTAAAAGAAGTTACCACAAAAAAATTCAGCCAAAAATAACAACCCTAGCTACTAAAACAAAAAATCTCAAATAATTCAGCATGGGTGGTCGCTAAAATCCGTCTCTAATTGATTTCTACTACTACTCTGTTTTTCCGCAAGCTGATTTCTACTACTACTCTGTTTTTCCGCAAGCTGATTTCTACTACTTCTCTGTTTTCAAGCACAATCTTCACAGCAAAACAACCAAGATTGAAACAGGGGAAACGCTTAATGGAAAAACTGAAACATAACACACATTAAACAAAATACCAGGACACTAAACAACACTAACACACATACTAACACAATACTAACAATTAAACATAAAACACGGAAGGATTAAACACTCAACACTAGCTAGCTATTATGAACCTTTGGACACTGCTCCCCGGCAACGGCACCAAATTTGATCGAGGCCGTACCCGAATCAAATAAACATGAAAATGCAGTAACTAGGAAGTGATCCTAGGTCGTTTCCCAACGAGCAGTGACAAACCAAATGTTCATAATATACTTGCAGTAACAGTAACGATTGGGGGGGGGGGTTGTTTGTTTTGTGATTAAAGAGCAGAACAAGTAAACTGAAATTCGAAACTACTAATATTAAAAACGGGTTGTTTCCTCTGATTCAGAAGCCATTCTCTTATCCTGGGTTAGAGAATTCGTCCCTAACAGTCAACCACTTAATCCAACCCTATTTCAATTTACTAAGCGAAAATCAACTTAGGGTTTTCAATACGTGATTAGGCACCACATACACCAGTTAGCCCTTCGTCCATTAACCATGAACGCAAGTTAGGCTCAGAGGCAATTAATCGAACACGAAGCGTGCACTGATTAATATTCACGAATTTGGGATACTGGTGAAGGAAGAACTGCCAGGAAACCACATTACAAGCGAAACCTCAAAGAGAGTTGGGCTTCGTCCTCAAAAGGAAACAACACCAGAAAATCTAGCCTTCCATGGATTCAAACAGAAAACGCAATTGAAACATGAAGCAGAAACTTAAATGAACGGAAATGTAAATGAACAGAAACGTAAACGAACAGAAATGTAAAATGGAACAGAAACGTAAATGAGAGTAGAAGAAGAAGCAAGAACGAAATTGTAATTAGAAGCATAAAACGTAAAATTGCATTACGAACTCAGAAACGTCAAAACAGAAAAACGAAAACCCTAAAACAAAGCTCTGAATAATGAATAGCATAACAGAATGGAATCCTCTGCACGAATCCCAAGGCAGCTATTTAAAAAGAGTCACTCAAAGTCACTGGGCCCTATTACAATACTCTGGCCCAAAACGAAATAAACACTGAACAACATAAAATAAAATTGCGAAATTTCCTAATTAGAAATTAACTAAGGTAAGCGCTGCTTTATTTGCCCTCTTCAAGTCCACAACCAAAATCCGGATTAAGCCCAATGTTTCATTAATTCCTGAAATTAGATTAAAAACATCAAATTAGCTAATTGAGCCCAAATAATAAAACTGCCTAATTAATTGACAATTAAGACCAATCAATAATTAAAATGGTGCAAAAAGGGTTTAGAAAATAGAAGAAAATGATGGCACATCAAAGAGAAGTATCATTTAATAAAGTTCTTGCAATTTCTTCCAATGACCTATTTTTCCTCTCAACAACTCCATTTTGTTGAGGGGTTCTTGGTGAAGAAAAATTATGTTCAATACCATGTTCATCACAAAATAATTCAAAATCTTTATTTTCAAATTCACCCCCATGATCACTTCTAATGGATGCAATCTTGAGATTTTTCTTGTTTTGTATGACTTTAGCAAGTTTCCTAAATGCTTGGAATGAATCACTTTTATGTGTAATAAATAATGTCCAAGTATATCTAGAGAAATCATCAACTATAACTAAAGCATAGTAATTTCCTCCAAAACTCATGGTTCTAGATGGACCAAATAGATCCATATGCAATAACTGTAATGGTCGAGTGGTTGAAACAACATTTTTAGATTTGAATGAGACTCTTGTTTGTTTGCCCTTTTGACATGCATCGCATAGTTTATCTTTTTCAAATTTCAATTTAGGCAAACCAACTACTAAATCTTTTGAAATTAATTTATTTAAGTGATCCATGTTTATGTGAGCAATTCTTTTATGCCATAACCATGGATCATCATCTTTACTAAGAAAGCAATGATTGTTTTCTTGTTTTATGCTTAAGTCTATCATGTAAACATTATTGACTCTATGTCCTACATGCTTTATATTAATGTCATGCTTATGTTCTATAAGACATTTCTGAGAATCAAATGATACTAGATAGCCTTTGTCACATAGTTGACTAACGCTAAGCAGGTTGTGCTTAAGGCCTTCAACAAGTAGAACATTTTCAATGGAGTTTGAAGAATTTGTACCTATTTTACCCACTCCAAGAATTCTACCTTTGTTGTTGTCACCATATGTTACATGCCCGCTTTTCTTTGGAGATATATGTGTAAAATTTGATGCATCTCCAGTCATATGTTTTGAGCATCCGCTATCTATGTACCACTTCTTTCTCAAAGATACCTGCATAATCAAGTTTTTGACTTAGGTACCCAAATTTTATTGGGTCCTTGCATGTTAGTATAAACTGAGGATCCTTTTGGGACCCATATCATTTTAATGTTACTGTAATTTTTCTTGAAGTAGCAAGTTGATATGCCATGTCCTATTCTTCCACAGTAAAAACAAGTGATAGAATTAGAATTACATTTTTGTGTGGAAGTGGAAAAGTTTTTATGAACCTTTTGTAGTTTTTCAGATTTATACCCAAGTCCATTTTTATTAGACACATATCTTTGTTTACTTAATATAACATCTAAATTATTTCTACTATATGAAAATTTTGCAAGTGAATTTTTTAACTCTTTAATTTCTTTTACATATTTATCACAACAACTACAAGAATCTGTTATTTTCTTGTCATTAAAAGTGGAGATATTAACTTTTTCATTTGTTTTAGAGATTGAGACTTCATTTCTAAGAAGATCTAATTCTTTGTTTAATTTCGAAATTTCATTTTCTAAATTTGAAATTGTTTTCTTTGATGATGAAACTAATTTTGCAAGTTTAATTGATTCTTTATGCAAATCAGCAAATGCATCTTGCAATTCATCAAAAGAAATAGATAAGTTGTTTGAAGATGTTACCTCTTCATCACTTTCGTAACTTTTGGCCCTAAGGCAAAGATTTATCTCTTCATTTTCAGAATCTTCAGAGGATTCCAAATCATTTTCATCCCATGTGATGTATGCTTTCTTTTGTTCCTTCTCACTATGATTTTTCTTTTCAGATTTTTCCATCTTTTTCTTGAAGATGGGACAATCAACCCTCAGATGTCCAGGTTGATTGCATTCAAAGCATTTTAGAGTAGAGGATGAATTTTCTGTCCTTCTCTTTGATTTAAAATTTGGTCGCCTCTGATTTCCTCTTACTTTAAGAAACTTGTTGAATCTTTTTACAAACAGACTTAGATCATCATCATCATCTGGATCATTATCCTGATCACTTTCTTCTTGAATTGAGGATGATGCTTTAAGAGCAATTCCTTTCTTTTTCTTGTCATTTTCTTCATTTTGGTGCAATCTCAATAGTTCCATCTCGTGTTCCTGCAACTTATCAAATAAAGTGGCAAGAGACATGTTAGACAAATCTCTTGATTCAGAAATAACCGTTACTTTGGGTTGCCATTCTCTACTTAAACATCTTAGCACCTTGTTTATAAGATCTTCATTTTGAAATTCTTTGCCTAAGGCTGCTAGATGATTTACTATATGTGTAAATCTCTTTTGCATACTCTGAATATTTTCATTTGCATTCATTCTAAATAATTCATACTCATGAGTTAGTGCATTTATCCTAGATCTTTTAACATATGTAGTTCCTTCATGTGTTAATCGAAGAGTGTCCCACATTTCCTTAGCACTCTTACAATTTGAAACCCTGAAATATTCATCCATTCCTAGGGCAGATGTTATTATGTTTTTGGCTTTTAGGTTGTATTGTACTCGTTTTCTATCCTCTTCAGACCATCTATCTCTAGGTTTTTCTATGGTTATGCTTTCACTTGATGAACTACCATCTATTGAAACTCTTTCTACTGTGGTGGGTATATAAGGCCCTATTTCTATGGCTTCCCAGATATTTAGATCTATTGCCTCGATAAAAATTTGCATTCGGGTTTTCCAGTAGTGGTAACCCTCTCCATTAAAGATTGGAGGTCTATTGATAGAATTCCCTTCTGGAAATAAGGAATTTGCTGAGGCCATCTTTTTCTTGAAGCTTCTAAACTTTGTACAAGAATGAAGCTCTGATACCACTTGTTAGACAAGTGGCCTCAGATATCTTAAGAAGGGGGGGGGTTGAATTAAGATATTCCAAACTATTTCCCCTAATTAAAAATCTATTTCACTTTTTACTCAAGTTATGAATTCCCTTAATGACAATCTTCTTAAATATTAATTCAAATGAAACAATTTGAATATGAATATAAAGCAATAATAAATAAAGGAGATTAAGGGAAGAGAAAATGCAAACTCAGTTTTATACTGGTTCGGCCACACCCTTGTGCCTACGTCCAGTCCCCAAGCAACCCGCTTGAGAGTTCCACTATCTTGTAAATTCCTTTTACAAGTTCTAAACACACAAGGACAATCCTTCCTTTGTGTTTAGAGATCCTTTACAACAAGAGACTCACAGTCTCTTAATCCCTTAGAGAATGAGAAGAAGAAGAAGAACAAATCTCTCTAGAAAGAGATGGATTTTACAGATTGAGCACTCAAATAATTCCTTAATGAATTGCAATTGAATTGGCCAAGGAATTCTTAAGAGGATACAATGAATTTGCTCTTTGAGAGGATAAACACTTTGTTGTTCTAAAAATCTCTGAGCAATTTCGTGTTTACGTCACATATATATAGACCATTGGTGGTGATGAGTAAAGCCTTTGAAAAGTTGTGACTCTTGAAATTGTTTTTCTGAAAATCCTGTCTGGTAATCGATTACAGTAATTGTGTAATCGATTACAGCTTTTAAAATTTGAGTTAAAACATTTACTAACTGCTGGTAATCGATTACCAAAATTGTGTAATCGATTACACAGTCTAAAATTTCGAATTCAAATTTTTGTAGCTGTTATAAAACGTATTTGGCCACTGGTAATCGATTACATCCTCTGGTAATCGATTACCAGAAAGTAAAACCTTTGAGAAACACTTTTTAATATAAATCACTTGGCCAAACCTTTGCTAATTCAATTAGGAATTCCCTTCCTAATATTCTAGTGATCATCTTGATGTTGTGACTTGTAATCTTGAAGTATTGTCTTGAATTTTAATCTTGAAAAGCCCATTTGCATCAATTGCAACACATCATCATGATCATCATCAAAACATCAAAGCCAATTGCATCTACAATTATCCTATGCTATAACACCATGAATAAATTGATATGTGTGTGTGTATACATAGTTCCCCACACATTTAGCTATATATAATATATTTTTTAAACATACATAAAATAATTTAATGGTTCTTATGCATGGTGTTAAATCTAGCATAGGATAACACAATGAACTAAGGTTCAAATCTCGCAAAGAGAGATGCCCAAATTTAATTTATAAAATCATGCTAGCTCATTCATGTTGGGAGAGGTGATCGATTGTACCCAAACCAAGATTATCTCCATAGGAACAACATACATGTAGGAGACCAATCAAAGACAAAAAGTAGTTGTTTGAGATAATTGAGAAACGAAATTATGAACTAGCTAGTTGTAAAATAAAATTAATTTGGAATTTGAATTAAAACATATATTTCATAAAATTAAAAATTAAATGTTCAAAAAATAAGATTGGAATAAAACATATGCATGTGGCTTTACGAGAGTTCTCAAAATACTCTACCTCAATAATAGCTCCTTAAAATTATTTTATTCATGAATTAAGATTCTAAATTATAATATAACGGTACATTATCTTAAACATTGAATTCGATCGGATCATTACATTAATTGATGTCCTCATATGAGTTTTCATGTTTCACATATTTATAGGAGTATAGTTCGTGTCCATATGCTTTGGCTAATAATGGAGTCAATTGTAGAATAGATATCACTTGGTGGGAATCTATTCCTTCACTTATCAGGCTTCCTTTTTTTTTTCTTCAAAAGGTGTGGAATCCCTTTGTTTTGCTTTTGTTAATTGTTGTTCACAAGTCTTGGTCTACCTCATGTTTGCTAAAAAAAATTACAAACAATAAGATTTTAAAAAACGCAATTTAACTTTGCATGTGTTTTCCTATGTATCTACAAATGTTTGTGTTAACAAGAATGAGAGGAATGACAGATTAATCAAAACTATTGTTTGAAAATGGAGCAATAAAAAGATTAATTAGTTCAATGAAATATTTTTTTAATAAAACAATTAATGATGGAATAGAAAAAATATTTAAGGTTTCATTGATATTCTATAATGACTACAAAAATGGATTTTTTTTCAAAGTCAAATAACATGAGACGGAGGAAATATAAATTTAATTTTTTTTATCAAATTGAGATCACCATCCTTTTACATATTTTAGTGTGTATGCAAAAAATATTTTATTTGAAGAAAAGAGTGAAAAAAAAATACATTGGTACTTGATAAAAAAAATACTAGAGAGAAAATTAATGAAGAAAAGATGAAGAATCTTGTTCCTAAGGGATAAAAAGGAAAAATCAATAAAAGAAAAGTAAAAAATAAGAAAGACTTAAAAAATGTGAGAAATTCATTGGCAAAATCTAAACTAAATGAATCATTCAATACGTACCAAATTAATATATTGCTTATTAAAAAATGAATATAATAATAATAATAATTTGACATTAAACTGTGAAGTGATAAATACTTGAAAGAAGTGTTTTGTCACCTATAGTGATCATTCTTAGCTCGAACATAATTGTCTTCCATAAATGATACTTATGGATTTTATAGCAACAAAAAAAATATTTCCCTTAACGTCAAGTAACAAAAAAACGAAAGGGTAATAAAAATAATAGAAAAAGAAAATTTAAGGATGAAAAAATGGAGAATCTTTTTCTTAAGGGATAAAAAGGAAAGGTCAATAAAAAGAAAAGGAAAAAAAACAGAAATTAAAAAATAAGAGAAATGCATTGGAAAATATTAACTAAATAAATCCTTATGCTAAATCTCATTCTTGTCGCTAAATAATATAGTTCTTTGGTACCAACATATTTTATATAAAGGAAAATATCTTAAGTCATTTTATTTCATTCAACAAACATAGTTGCTACTTATTTCAAATTTGTTGTTGAGTTTTCACATGTTCACAAGCTGATTTTTCACAATTTAACATAGTTGGCTAAGTCTTTGATCTATTGACACTTGTAACAACCTTTTGCTTGTCCTAAATTAAGTAGATTTTCCCCTTAGATGTACAGATGGCAGAAACTTAGTGAAGTCACGAACAAGATCACGGTGACCCTCAAAAAGTGTAGCAGCCTAGAGAAGTTGAATATATATGACTAAAGTAAATGAAAATGAAAAGGAAATTAAGACGAAAAAATTAATATGTTGAAATGAATATACATCGACAACACTTACCTCATGGTATGTATCATAAAGAGTGACTCCATTATTTTTGTACTTAAGAAGTATATTTAGAAATGACTTGTAAACATGATCTTTGTTTTCAAATTGATCCTACATTAAACAAAACCAATCAGACTTGATGAAGTTGTTCAATTTATATTTATACAACAAAACCAATACTCTCTTTGTTGCATAATAAGTGTCGTCTTAGACTTTTTTACTCAGACCAAGAAGAGCCAATAAATAGATGAAAGTGTGTGTGTGTGTGTATTATAATGTGTTTTCTTTTCTTACATAAACCTACCATATTCAACAAATCCTTCTTTGTAACATCTAATTTTACCATCAAATTTAATTAACTTGTATTTGTTTCATGCATTGCCATGGCATTATCAAACCTAACAACTTTTAATGCCCAACTAAAATCATCCCCAATGTCCCATGTCATATGAGATGCCTAAAATTTAAGAATTTTGTCACCTGAATCTTCTTCAAATATTTTGAAGCATTTCCAAACCCATCCTCACCCTCATCTAGAAGTAAGATTTCATATCCCTTTGGCAAAAACTTGTTGAATCCCAAAATCAAATCCCCATGGTCTTTAAGAATCTCCTCCATTTTTTCTACGACAATCCCAACATCAATTCTGCAAATGAATAAAAGATAATAAATTAATATTTGCTAACAAAATCATGACCCCTCCCCCTCCCCCTCCTATTAAAAGCAACAATAGAAGATAGAAAGATGGAAAAATGCACGCGCGCACGTGTGTGTATATATTATGTGGAGAATTGAAAGGTAGATTTGTTGTTCAACTTGTTCATACCTATGAAATTTGTAATCTTTCATGACATCCATAAACTTGTCAAACTTTTCTCTGCTGTCGTGAAATGCACATTGTACTTCCTTAATATATTGTAGGGCATCCATTTTAGTAATTTTTTGACCAGATACACTCATTATTTGATATTGAAAAAAATGCCTGAGCATTACAAAAAGAACAAACCAATTAAAATAAAATCTATTAGAAACATATATATATATATATATATATATATATATATATATATATATATATGTGTGTGTGTGTGTGTGTGTGTGTGTGTGTGTGTGTGTGTGTGTGTGTGTGTGTGTGTGTGTGTGTGTGTGTGTGTGTGTGTGTGTGTGTGTGTGTGTGTGTGTGTGTGTGTGTGTGTGTGTGTGATCACAAGTCACAAAGTCAATAATTTTTACCAAACCCATGAAAAACTCAATCATTGAACTAAAGATGCAATATTTGTTTCGTTAACTACAAGAATTACGAATAATAAAACATGATAACAATGTATGAAACAAATCTAAAACAACAAAAATAGATGTACTTCGTAGAATTCAAATATCAATAATTTAAAAATTGATCACTGAGGAAGAGCCAAATATCCTAACAAGAATACCAAGAAAAAAAATATTCATTAGATCAATGAGGCGTTTGTGGTTGGGAGGATTAAAAAAAATGAAGAAATTGTAAACTTCTCAATTTGTAGAGTCTTATATGTTTTGAATATTTATTAAATTTAATTTTATACCAGAAAACTATAAATATAATTAACAACATAAATCAAATTCAAAATATATAGGAAGATTATAAATTTTTTCTACATTTGAAAGATTATCAAAATAGTATAAATTGATATAACATAAATCTTTCTCCTGCTCTTTCTATCTATTTATACATAATGGTAAACATTACATATTAATTTACATAAAATGCAAGAAAATAAAGAAGTATAATTTTTTCTCCCTCAAAATATTTTATAAAAGATTCTATCTATTTCTTTTCCTATTCCTACGTTGATTAGTTAAAAAAAACCATTCCTAACACTTTCTTTCCATTCATACCAAATAGTATTGTAGTTAAATGCCATATGAAAAGGAGGAGAGAAGCATGAAAAAGACCTTGGAGAATTTGTCAAGGGATATCTTATGATATAAAATATTCCCAAAACTTTTATTTTTAATTGTGCAAATGATATTATGTGGTTCATGTAAATGATCTCATTTAATGGGATAAGGCTATGTTGTTGTGTTTTCATTGTATACCTAAATAAACTTTTGAGTTCACAAACCAATAATGTGAAGGAAAAAAATAATTGTTTGGCAATAACTTAATCTTGTTAGCTTTTTAAAATCCTCTTCCAATTGCTAATTTCAACTTGTCCAAGCATTAACTTTAAAAAAATATTTTTCTCCAAAAATTAATTTTTATCGCATGTAACATTTTGTATCTGGATGTATTTTTTAGTAGGAAAATATTTTATATGTAATAAAATGTAGTATCATTTTTAATGAAATTACGTGTCTCATTTTTTGTGTGTGGGACATATGTTTATATTTTACAATAGACATAAATATATTTTTGATATTTTAAAGTTGGGTCATCTTGTGTTTGGACCCCTAAGTTTAAGTTTCGTGTTTCTTGTCATTCAGTTTGAAAAAAAAAATGTTCTTTTAGTCCCTTCTTATTGATTTTTTTTGCAGCTTGGTTACAAAATTTATGGAAGTTTTTACCTATATGAGAGACGATTTTTTTAAAAAAAATAATATGTTAAAAAACTAATTTAGGAAACAACAATATCAGTAAGATAAAGTTAAAAGACCAAAAACATATTTAATCTTTTACTTTATCTATAATTTCGTCCTGGGTCAACGAAATTGGTTCGATCTCCAGGTAGTCTTTTCTTGAGTTTGTCCATATAAATCAATCATATTATAATGAATTTAATGAATCTTATGTGTTTAACAAAACCAAAATGGATTTATATGTAATTAACTTACCTAATATACTTTCAAAAATAAGGAAAGCATGGGTTTTTAAATGTTAAATAGGATATAATTTTAAAATTATGTATGTGACACCTTCAACCCCGACATACATATTTATATAATATTATACATGAAAATATGGAATTAATTAAAATGATTTTATTCGATAAATATAAAGGAGCTCACGTGGGTAAAACATTCACATTCACATTAATCACAAAATTAAAGTAACATGTTCAGAATGTTATGCATATAATATAGAAACTCATGTCACAATGTCACATCCTACCAAAGCATTGTGTTCCAGCGTACTCCAGCATAAGGTTCTCCATAGCTATCCACCTAATCATCTGCTCTCACGAGCAAAAAGTTCGAGATCATCATTGCATCCAAACACAAACAACATGCAGGGAGTGAGTTATCACATTCCTAACTAATAGAGAGAAACAAAATAACATAGATATACATGTCATATAAATGAAATACAGCTTACTTAAATACATCTCACGTCATTTTACCACTTATTGCGTGACATCACATCTCAACACTACACATCTCACACATTTTCACATCATTCACGTACTCAGGAATCAAAACACGATATCACTCAACCAATTAATATCGATTAATACACAAGTGTTATGCAACAAATATACTAAGACTCAATCCTATATGCAATGTGGTACCATGTCAGTGAAAAACCTTATCGGACGCCTAGGAGTACATGACAAGACAGATCACACATTGGTAAGTCAAGTCACTCTCATTAGGTAAAATCATAGGTCGATCAGTCGGGGTCACTCTGTTTTGTGAGAATGCTCCAACAATATGGGATCAGCATAGACTTCAAGGAACATTGAAATTGAGTGTATTGAACCCCAAAGCCTGTACTCCGAAGAGTCTGAGGGCCTTTCCCTCCTGATTCAGGTCCAATCCAAAAAATATTTTAGCACGCAAACTTTATCTATGAAGTGTACAAAATACATGACTCCTCAATTGTTATCATAATAATTTAAACTCGTCGCACCTCAAAGTGATTGAAGTCGTCAGGTTCCCACAGTGGATTTCATCACAATACTCATCGCGCATTACCTTGTCGTCCTTAAAGGGTCTTAAAGTTGAGTGATTGTATGGTTCATTGCTCAAAACTCAATACACACAACATCTCAATACATATGTGTGGTCCCATAATTTAATACATACTCAAATTGTCACTTACACATAGTTCATCAGACTTCCATAATCCCAAGACAAAACGTTATCACCCCTCATGCATTATATATATGTCACACAACTATAATATTAATATCTTATGTTCATATGATTAAACCCTTCAAACAATTTCACATAATCATATCAAAATCAAAGGAATCAAAATCATAGGTAAAAAACATGAAAACACCAAGAGCACTCAATTTTATCAACCAATTCGCATCAGGGCATCAATTGGCCCGTCAAACACAACAATCTCATAATTATATTCGTAAAGGTAGAATTACAATACAGTAATTATCCCAAAATAAATCCTAATTTGATCCTCTAAGGATCCCTACACATGTTCATTTTAACCCAATTGTGATAAACTCATCCCTTACCTCTAAGCAGGCTCACGCACAATGTGTGGTAGTGATACAAGCATCTCTAGTGATTCTCTAAGATTCTTGAAGTTTTTCCTCTCGTTGCTCTACTAGGGTTTCCAAGCGTTAGAGAGAAGCAGAAGGGATTCGAGCTTCCATTTCATTGTTTCCATGTGAGGGACATTTCTCAACCATAGACATTATTTAACACATCCTAACGATGGGGATGTGTGGCGGTGAGTTGCAAACCTGGTGTTCAAATTTCATCATGATCCAACGTTTAAAGTGACCGGGATCATAATTTTACAGAGTTAAATTTGGGTGTATGTGAAAAAAAAAAAGATATGTGCGAAGGACATTTCTCTCACCACAAACATTATTTAACAAATCCCAACGGTTGAATGTGAGAAAATGAGTTTCTAACCTGTTGTCCAAATTTCACGATGATCAAACAGTTAACGAGTCTTGGATCATAGTTTTACTGGGACAGGTTTGAGTGTACATGGGTAAAAGAGAAAGTTTTGGGACAACGGGAAAAGAAAATGAATTTGAGAGGAAAAGAGAGCGTAGAAACCTATAGTAAATATAATACTAAGCTAATATGTCTTTATTTATAACTAGGATATTTTCAGTCTATTATTTACTCTATTTTGTATTTTATTTTATTTTTATAAAAGGAAACTTTATTTTACACCTTATCAAATGAATAAATAAAATCTCCTTTTAATTTCCTAAGAACATTATTTATTTTATTTACCTTAAAACAATTATTTTAATAAATAAAACTATTTCTTCTTATTTATTCAACTAAAAAAACTTCATTCTTTTCCTAAAACTCTATTGATTTTTAAATAAAGTCATTTTTAATTTTTGTTAGAAAAAATGGGAAGTTCCAATGTACACTACTACAATTTTTAGATTTAAAATCGCACGGTTAACATCGATTATTCACAAAACCGATGTAAACAAAAGCGCGGTGGCATTTTTGTAAATAAGTAGACATAGTTAAGATCGGTTTCGGAAAAAACGATGTTAACTACTCGATATTAACATCGGTTATTTAAATAACTGATGTTACTATGGAGTAGTTAACATCGGTTTTGGAAAAACCGATGTTGGTATCTCGTTGTTAACATCGGTTTGGGAAAAACCGATGTCATCGAGTTGATGTTAACATCGGTTTTAAGAAAATCGATGTTACCTAGTTGATGTTAACATCGATTATTTTTAAAAAAACCGATGTTGTAGTTATTATATATTAAAAATCTGAAATTGCACAACCCGCCCGCTCGAACCCTATCGTTCTTCTTCTTTCTCCTTCTGCCTGAGTTCGTCTTTGTCGCAAACTGGCCTACGCTTCCGTGATTGTAACCATATTGTGGAGTTTGTGTTTGTGGAGTTCGTCTTTGCCACTTATCGATTGAGGTATGTCCTTTTGTTTTAACATTAGGCGTTCCTCGTTTTAACATTTACTCACTTTCGCAGGTCGAAGAAAACTAGGAAAGGAAAGAGTCTCGGAAAGGGTCGGAATCGATTTTGGAAGTGCATTGTGGTTTGCCTTAAGACTCCCAGGGCGTTCTTCTTCTTTCTCCTTCTGCCTGAGTTCGTCTTTGTCACAAACTGGGCTGCGCTTCCGTGACTGCAACCACATTGTAGAGTTCGTGTCTGCCACTTATCGATTGAGGTATGTCCTTTAGTTTTAACATTAGGCGTTCCTCGTTTTAACATTTTCTCACTTTCGCAACTCGAAGAAAACTAGGAAAGGAAAGAGTCCCGGAAAGGGTGGGAATCGATTTTGGAAGTCCATTATGGTTGGCTTTAAGACTCCCAGGGAAGCCATCGAAGGTATGTCTATGTTGTCATGTTTCGAAACCAATTTCTTAACTTTGTATATATCATGTCTACTTTGCTGCTCATGTGATTTCTTCGTCTTCTTTAGTCACTGTCAAGGTTCGTTGTTGCCTGTGTTCTGTGTGCTGCTAAGTGATCAGTGCTGATTAGGAATATCTCTGCCACTGACGACAATTGACAATCAGTGAGTATATGCATTTGTATTTGTGCTTCTTATCAAGATGAGAATATGCTTGTTGCTAATAATTAAAATATGTTGTGTTGTAGTTCCTTTGGGTATTTGTATTATGAAGTAATGGATTTGAGTCATTTGATGTTGCGGGATGTATTCTTAAAGTCCAATAAGCTGGTTTAAAATAAAGTCCAATATTGGCCTAGAACCTAAGCCAAGTTATGTCTAAATATGAAAAACTATAATGCTTGAAATGGAGTATGGGTGTGAGATGCTAAAGTATATTGATTGCTTGCTCTTGCACTATTTGCATTGTTGGGATATAGTCCTAGATTTGTTATGGGAAATTCTTTGATAAACCTAAAACTCTATATGTCATCTTAAAACCTAAAACCTAATGGTGTGATTCTGCTGTGAGGATATGATAAACAGCCTGGGGTACCTTTCTGCTAGTGATTCTTGTTGATTAATCCACTTGTCTTTCCAGAATCTAATTTTCTCTCCATCTTCCACCTTCCACCTCATGTTATTTTGAATAACCATTCCCTGTTGTGATTGATTAAAAGCGTATTTTAGATCCCTCCACCAAACAGATTGCTTTGCTGAGTTTCCTGTTTCTTCAAGGTTCCCTCATCCACCATATTTCGATTTCAAAACTCTGGTCCACAGCTCACCATTTTCTTGCATTAATTACCACTTCCATTTTCCAAGTAGTGCGAGGTTGAATGTTTCAATATCCTTGATGCCCAAGCCACCCTTTTCTTTTGGTAAGCATACCGATTTCCATTTAATCCATGCAATCCTTTTGTGATCTAGTCCTCCTCCCCATAAAAAACTTCGCTGCAGCTTTAAAAATTGCCTTCTGAATTTCTTCTTCCATGAAAGGTGCCACAAGCTCGTTATTCTGCTGTTGATTAACAGTTTTAAACTTGATTCCATCAATCTTGGGTCGCTGACCAATTGGTTCTTGGAATCTATGGAAGAAAAAGGATTTCACCTCTTCCTTCACCTTGTGTGGGTCGTCAGTCCATGAACCATCAATGAATTACCCCCTGATAGAATTTCTATTTTGGTTAGCATTCATCAATAGGTGGAAAAAACGTGTGTTACAATCGCATTCTTTTAACCATCTTGATCTGGATTTCTGCCTAAGTAAGGATTCATGGGCTTGGGCAACAACCCAAAGAGATTCTTGTAACTGCTTCCTCTCCAATTTTTCTTGCTCCGTTAACTGTCTATGCATTGAGTTCTCCTCCAGTTTATTTAAATCTGATTCCAGCTTTGTGACCTTTTTGAATGTATCTCCAAACTGCTCTTGGTTCCATGTCTTTAGCCTTATCTTTAACCTTTTGAATCATATTATAATGAATTTTTCTTTTGACTTTCAACATTGAAGAACAGTTTCTTTGAATGATTTATCTGTTAGCCAACAGTCTAAGATCCTAAAAGGTTTAGGACCCCAGTCAACATACTTGGCTCTGAGGAGAATAGGACAGTGATATGAGAAGTTCCTTGGTAAGTGTCATACCCTAATTTCGTCCGGGGACCTTTGCTTGGTGGCATGCAACTTGTGTTTGGTCATTTTGAGGTGCTTGGCACCCATCATTAGACAATTTGTGAAATTCCGTGTCGTGCCGGAAATCAAAAGAAAATATTGATGCACAATCCGTAAGGTTCCGTGACACACCGAAAATCAAAAGGAAGCATCGTTGCACAAATAGTGAGGTTCCGTAACATTCCGTAAGTCAAAAAGGGGATGATTATGTAATCCGCAAGGTTCCGTAACATTACGGAAAGAAAACAAGTATCGTTACGAAATTCGTAAGTTTCCGTAACTTTACGAAAAAAGAATCACCAAAAAAGGGCAGGGGGTGTATTTAGTAAAAATAGGGGTGCAAATAGCAACCAGGCCCACTTGGGCCCTCCAGAAGATTCCTCTAGAAGGTTGTTGCTTCTGGAGGAAGCAACCTTGCTCGCCTGGGCGAGCTGGGTGGCAAGCTTCTCCCCCAATTTTCTATAAATAGGGGGAGAAGTGAAGTAGAAAAGGGTTCAGCCCCTTAGGCACTTCTCTCTCTCTCGAAATAGCTGAGGAAAATTAGTTCCGTGAAGAAAATCCAAGCCGAGGCGCTTCCGTAACGTTTCCGTGAGTGATTTCGCGAAGGTTTTCGACCGTTCTTCGACGTTCTTCATTCGTTCTTCATCGTTCTTCAGTCTTCAACGGGTAAGTACCTCAAACCAAGCTTTTTAATTCATTCTATGTACCCGTGGTGGTCCATATTTGGTTTCATGTATTTTTATTCTCGTTTTCATTTACTTTTTATACCCCCTTTTGACGTGCTTAAGCCATTTATTTAAG
Organism: Glycine soja; assembly: GCF_004193775.1. Lineage (NCBI taxonomy): Eukaryota > Viridiplantae > Streptophyta > Magnoliopsida > Fabales > Fabaceae > Glycine > Glycine soja. The sequence goes on along the minus strand of NC_041009.1, from coordinate 33,353,339 downwards.
TCATTTCTCGCTTAATCTAAAAATAAAATAAATTTCCACCGATCGTTTGAATTGTATCATCCGTTAATTTTGGTTGAAATGAATTCCGACCGATCGGTTGTGCCGCAACCACGTTGGAAATCAAAAAAAGAGGTAAATAATAATATAATAATAAAAAAAATACCTTTTAGTAAAATAAAGCGAAAAATCAATCGGACGTTTTCTCTTTGGGGTTTCTCATTCTTAATTGAATTGACTAAATAACTAAAGTGAAACTAAGGCTAAAATCGACTCACCTAGTCAAGCTCGTCCACAAAAAATAGGATTTTGAAAGTTTATCATTTATGTTTCTTACTAAGTAAAATGGATCATTTTCAAGGTCCAACGCCTTAAAATGATCACCTTTCAAGTAAAAAAAAAAGAATCACTTGATTGACGCATAGGATAGAACTACGTAGGTCTGATTTCCTCATCACAATTGAGGAATACGTAGGAGCAAAGGGGAACACCCTTGTCGACCACAAAAAGAGAAAAAAATATAAAGGATATAAGGACATAAAAGGGAACATAAAAATCAAAGTCATGTTTGCACATTCGATTAAAGGCTGTTGTCCTTTGAGACAAACGTGAGAGGTGCTAATACCTTCCTCAAGCGTAAATACAACTCCCGAACTTAGAAATTTCATTTTTGACCGGTTTCCTTCGGTTTTTCCGACGTTTCCCACAAATAAACGTTGGTGGCGACTCCACACATCTTTCCTCCTTTGGAAAGCGCACCCGTGAGCCTCGCCCTCGCTCTGCCGCCGAAGGGTAGGTTGCGACAGTTGGCGACTCCACTGGGGACTTTTTTTTTTTAGAGAGTTAGGCCATTTAATCTTGTGCAATGTTTTATCATGACTTTCTCCTTTGTTGGTTTCCCTTTATTTGTCTTATGTTCTTGTGTATATAAACTCTTTGTTGCTTTTAGTGCATTTTTAAAATGTATGCATGAGGTAAATATTTATTCATTTGATGCACACAAACACCAACACTATTTGCACACACTGTGAGTTGAAAAAGGGCCTTATACCCGGGTTCATGGGAACATAAGGAGTGGAGGTGAATCTGTGACATGCTAGGTCTCCAACTTGCTTGATTACAGTGAACCCTCATCTAGAGTTTTTCTCTTTGAAAACATACTGTTGCTAGTAGTCCCTACTGCTGCTGTATGTTCTTCGAAGGGGATGATACCTCTAGAAACCATCAAGAGAGATATGACTACCTTGGGGGTTATCACTAAAAGCCTAGTTAGCTCTCTCCCTTATAGGTCCCTTAAATAGGGGCACGGAGCAAACACGCTGCGTGCCATTTTTTGACACTGCCATACATAAGTATCATATATACCCTTTTTCTTATATTCAGTAAGTATTGTCATACTGTGTACATTCCTGTATTGCACCTTTTGCATATGCATTGCACACGGGTTCTGTCTTGATCCCCTCTATAGACAAATCAACCGAGGGTCCGGGTCACCGTCTTAAATACATACGTTGGGGCACTTTGCTACCCCTAGACGTTGTGTCTAAGAAGGAGACAGTTTCCCGGGCTCCCGCATTCCTAAAATACATCTGTGTCATACGCATTCCTTTATGCATTCATCCATTCCACCCATGAGATATCGGAGTTTTGATTTGCACCAGCTTTTTGTCTCACTTTAGTAAGCATGGGGACAAATCAAACCGGCAAGAGGTTTTACCAAGTCAAGGTTAAAGGCCTAGATACCACCTACATCAAGGAATTAGGGCGGTTGATGGAACCTCTCCATATGCAAGACTTACGGAAAGATCTTAGATTTGACCATAGCAGAGGTATCCATAGAGGCCATTGCGTCACTCACCCAATACTACGACCAGCCTTTGAGATGCTTCACGTTTGGAGACTTCCAATTGGTACCGACCATTGAAGAATTTGAGGAGATTCTAGGATGTCCTCTCGGGGGAAGAAAACCATATCTTTTCTCCGGGTGTCTCCCCTCTTTGAGCAGAATTGCAACCGTGGTCAAAGATTCAACAAGAGGTTTGGATCGCGTGAAATAAACTCGAAACGGCATAGCGGGCCTACCACGGAAGTACCTAGAAGACAAGGCGAGGGATATGGCAAATCAAGAAGATTGGGTCCCGTTTATGGATGTGTTAGCATTGCTAATCTTTGGGGTCGTCCTCTTTCCAAACGTGGATGGTTTGGTGGACCTAGCCGCCATCGACGCTTTCCTTGCATACCACCATAGCAAGGAAAGCCCGGTGGTAGCTGTCTTGGCAGATTTATTTGACATATTTGACCGAAGGTGCGAGAAGAGTAGCGCACGGATCATCTGTTGCTTGCCCGCTCTCTGTGTTTGGTTGGTTTCACACCTGTTCCAGCAAAACACGAGGCATCCATGTCCGCTCCAAAGCCATCGCTCGCGTGCTGAAAAGAGAGGAATAGATTGGGACCAACTCTTGGCCGGGATAGGAGGTAGAACAATCAGTTGGTTCCCCCGATGGAAGGAAGGAAAGGAGGGAGTCCTTTTCTCATGTGGAGGGTACCCAAACATTCCGCTGATAGGAACGAGGGGTTGTATCAACTACAATCCCGTGCTCGCTATAAGACAACTAGGGTACCCCATGAGGGGAGCACCGATGGAAGAAAGCATGTCTCCTTTCCTTGTGAGAGATTTCGGCATGCAAAATGTCAAGGCTATACAAAGAATCCATAAGGCATGGGAAACCCCGTTAAGGAAAGATCAAGAACTTAGGGGCATTCGTAATGGCATCATTGGTGGTTATCATGAATGGCTGAAAGTTCATATACGAGGTTTAGATTGGCTCGCCAAGTTAAAAGTCGTCTGCGAAGACAGTTTTGAAGCACCGGAAGAAGACGAAGAAGTCCAAGCTCTCAAAAATGAGTTAGGAAAAGCGAAACTTGCCAAGGAGAAGTTCAAGTCAGCCGCTACACACATCCGGAAGGAGTGTGCCAAATTACGGGAAGAGAATGCAACTACCGCAAGAGCCCTTGAACAAGAGACCAAGAGGGCTCGCAAGGAAGAGTATGGCCGTAACAAATTTTGCGGAGCTCTGTGGGGTAGCAACAGTGAACTCAAGCTGCGAAGGGAAGAGAGGGACCAGTCGCGAGCACATAGCATGGTTTTGAAAGAGGAGTTAGTTGCCTGTTCAAGGTCCAAAAGGAGCTTGTCTCAGCGTTTATGCGAGACGGAGACCAACATGCTAGCTATCATCGCCATGTACCAAGAAAAGTTAAGTCTAGCCACGACCCACGAGCATAGGGTCGCGGACGAGTATGCCCAAGTATACGCGGAAAAAGAGGCTAGAGGAAGGGTGATCGACTCTTTACACCAAGAGGCAACCATGTGGATGGATCGGTTTGCTCTTACCTTGAACGGGAGTCAAGAACTTCCCCGATTGTTAGCCAAAGCCAAGGCAATGGCGGACACCTACTCCGCCCCCGAAGAAATTCATGGGCTTCTCGGCTATTGTCAGCATATGATAGACTTAATGGCCTATATAATTAGAAACCGCTAGGAAACTTGTATGGTCTCTCAGATCTTGATTAGATACGACTTTATGAAATAAAATGAGTTGGTCCCATGTTTCTACTCCAAAAAAGCTTGTGTGAATCAAATCACTCCTGCATTTTATCTCTAGCATGCATTCTTTCTTTCTTTACCCACTCCTCACGTTTGGTTTTTTTAGGGAAAAACACCATAACTAAACGCGCCACAAGGCATCCCTATCGCACCAGATCCAAATCTAGAACGATGGGTGATCAAGAGGAGACACAGGAACAGATGAAAGCCGACATGTCGGCTCTGAAAGAACAGATGGCTTCCATGATGGAGGCCATGTTAGGAATGAGGCAGCTCATGGAGAAAAACGTGGCCACCGCTACCGCTGTCAGTTCGGCTGCCGAAGCAGACCCAACTCTCTTGGCTACCGCACGCCATCCTCCCTCAAACACAGTGGGACGGGGAAGGAACACGCTGGGGCATGACGGCAACCCTCATCTGGGATACAACCGAGCGGCTTACCCTTATGGATTGCCGCCCAACTACTCACCACCCGTCCTGCAAGACGATGCGGGCCATTTTGCTTCCCTCGTCCTTGAAGGGGAGCCTCCTCAACAACCCGACGAGGTCCACGAAAACCCTCAAGACTATGCCCGAAGAGATGTCAAGTTCTATGCCCCGATCCCCGAAGGGCCGGCACCCAACGCGTTGCCTCAACCCAACCTCACAGCACAACCAATAGTTTTGTCCATGGAAGGACCGCCCCCGACAACTGAAGAAAGGAGGAAACTCGATCTCCTCGAGGAAAGATTGAGGGCCGTAAAAGGATTTGGTGACTATCCGTTCGTAGACATGACGGATCTCTGCTTAGTACCCGATGTTGTTATCCCCCCAAAGTTCAAAGTACCGGACTTCGACAAGTATAAAGGGACAACTTGTCCCAAGAACCATCTCAAGATGTACTGTCGCAAGATGGGCGCACACTCTAAGGATGAGAAGCTATTAATACACTTTTTCCAAGATAGCTTGGCCGGAGCCGTAGTAGTTTGGTACACTAATTTGGAAGCTTCCCGTATCCGTACTTGGAAGGATCTGATTACTGCCTTCCTAAGGCAATATCAGTATAATTCCGATATGGCTCCCGATCGCACCCAACTGCAGAATATGTTCAAGAAAGAGGGCGAAACCTTTAAAGAATACGCATAGCGGTGGAGAGACCTGGCAGCACAAGTGGCTCCTCCCATGGTCGAGAGAGAGATGATCACTATGATGGTAGACACTTTGCCAGTGTTCTACTATGAGAAGCTAGTAGGTTACATGCCGTCTAGCTTCGCGGACCTAGTGTTCGCCGGGGAAAGAATCGAGGTAGGATTGAAAAGAGGAAAGTTCGATTACGTTTCCTCCATGAGTGTGAATGCCAAAAGAATCGGGACAACGGGGGCAAAAAGGAAGGAAGGAGATGCCCATGCTGTCTCTTCAATGCCCGCGCGGGTCAAACCCCCGCAGCCACCTCATGGTACCCATCAGTACGCGCAACATCACCCGAGCTTCTCGGCTCACACCGGGAACGCCTCTAGTTCAGCACCTGTGCAGCCTAAGGCACCCACCCAGAGGGAAGCTCCCCAAGTTCCAACTCCGAACACGACTCGCCCGGCCGGCAATTCCAACGCAATGAGGAACTTCCATCCGAGGCCATTTCAAGAATTCACCCCACTCCCAATGACGTATGAAGACCTCTTGCCGTCCCTCATCGCCAACCAATTGGCCGTGGTAACTCCCGGAAAGGTCTTCCAACCCCCTTTCCCAAAGTGGTATGACCCTAACGCGACTTGCAAGTACCATGGGGGTGCCCCGGGGCATTCCATTGAAAAATGCTTTGCCTTCAAACACAAGGTCCAACATTTGATAGATGCGGGATGGCTGACTTTCCAAGAGGATCGGCCCAATGTGAAAACCAACCCGCTCGCCAATCATGGAGGGGGAGCGGTTAACGCCGTTGAGTCCGATAGGCCGCGCAGGTCTAAACCTTTAAGGGATGTGGCAACCCCTAGGAGGTTTTCTTTGAGGCCCTACAAAAGGGAGGTGTGATTCCCCATAGTGGGCGTAAGGAGGATTCCTGTTTGCTGCATTTCGGAGAGCTGCATGACATGGAAACGTGTTTGGGAGTAGAGGAATTGTTACAGCGGATGATAGATCAAGGTCGACTGGAAGTTGGCAGTGAAGGAAGAGAGGAGCAACACATATGCATGCAGTCCACGGATGGGAGCACTGTTGCGAAGCCCAAACCCTTGGTGATATACTTCACCAAGGGCACAGCTTCGCAAAAGCCCGGACACCCCTTGGCAGCTAAACTTGTTCCTTTCCTATACCAAAATAGCCACGCAGTCCCATGGAGATATACACCTTCGAGGGGGAAGGAAGAAGAAGCCACCGACGTCAGCTCGTTGTCGGCTAAGGTAACAAATATCACGGGACTGAGTGGTGTGACCCGTAGCGATCGTGTGTTTGCACCCCCGGACCTACCAGTCCAACCCGCGAACGTCAAGGGGAAAGCAAAAGTGGTGGAGGAACAAGATGACGAAGCACCCCTCACTTCGAATAAAGATATTCCGGCGAAAGGTCTTCCGGAGAAAAAGGATGGTAAAAAGGAGGTGTCACTAGAGGAAGCCAGCGAGTTCCTCCGTATAATTCAGCAGAGCGAATTCAAGGTTATCGAACAGCTCAACAAAACCCCGGCCAGGGTCTCACTGTTGGAGTTACTCATGAGCTCCGAGCCTCATCGGGCTCTGCTAGTGAAGGTTTTGAACGAGGCCCACGTGGCCCAGGACATCTCGGTAGAAGGTTTCGGAGGGCTTGTCAATAATATCACTGCCAACAACTATCTCGCCTTTGCCGAAGAAGAAATCCCCGCCGAGGGGAGAGGGCATAACAAAGCTTTGCACGTATCAGTCAAGTGTATGGACCATATCATAGCCAAGGTGCTCATCAATAATGGTTCCAGTTTAAACGTGATGCCTAAGAGCACTTTGGAGAAATTACCATTCAATGCCTCCCACCTAAAGCCGAGTTCAATGGTGGTTTATGCCTTCGACGGCACCCGCCGAGAGGTTAGGGGAGAGATTGATCTCCCAGTACAAATAGGCCCTCACACATGCCAAGTTACCTTCCAAATAATGGATATTAACCCCCCCTACAGCTGTCTGTTGGGGCGTCCGTGGATCCACTCAGTGGGAGTTGTTCCCTCTACACTCCACCAAAAGTTGAAATTCGTAGTGGAAGGGCATCTGGTCATCGTATCAGGCGAGGAAGACATCTTGGTGAGCTGCCCATCCTCTATGCCTTATGTGGAGGCCGCAGAGGAGTCATTAGAAACCGCTTTCCAGTCTTTCGAGGTGGTAAGCATTTCCTACGTGGATTCCTTCTCTGGGCAAGCTTGCCTATTCGATGCAGCAGTAATGATGGCCCGAGTTATGTTGGGGAACGGTTACGAACCCGGAATGGGTTTAGGCAAAGACAACGGTGGCATAACTAGCCTGATAAATGCCAAAGGAAATCGTGGGAAGTATGGGTTAGGCTATAAGCCCACTCAGGCAGATATAAAGAGAAGCATCGCGGGAAGGAAGAGCGGTAGTCAAAGCTCGCGGTTGAGACAAGAAGGTGAAGGAAGCCCACCCTGCCACATAAGTAGGAGCTTTATAAGCGCGGGTCTGGGGGACGAAGGTCAAGTGGTCGCGATATACGAAGATGATGTTCCGGGTACATTGGATTTGGTACGACCATGCCCTCCTGATTTCCAGCTGGGAAATTGGCGAGTGGAAGAACGCCCCGGCATTTACGCAACGAGCATAATGTAAACCTTTACGGTTTTAAAAGCTCTATAGTTGGGCCTAGGCTTTAGAGTTTTTCTTTTGTTAGGGCTTTGTGTCTTTTGTTTTTGAATTTATAATACAAGGATCTTTCTTCATCTGTTCCTACGTCTCTACCTATTCTCATCCATTTTCATGTTTACTTCTTTATTTTTAAAACGGCAGATCCGATGACGAGTCCCTCAAAGGTACTAATACCTAGGACCCGCCTATCAACTTCGAGCAAGAAACGAATCAAACGGAAGACGAAGGGAACGAGGATGTGAGACTTCCCCCAGAATTAGAAAGGATAGTCGCCCATGAGGACCAAGAAATGGGGCCTCATCAAGAAGAAACAGAACTAGTAGACTTGGGAATTAGCAGTGGAAAAAGGGAAGTAAAGATAGGCACAGGTATTACCGCACCTATCCGTGAAGAATTAATAACCCTGCTAAGAGACTACCAAGACATCTTTGCTTGGTCGTACCAAGATATGCCCGGTTTGAGTTCTGACATTGTACAGCACCGATTACCTCTAAATCCTGAGTGTTCCCCGGTAAAGCAGAAACTAAGAAGGATGAAGCCCGAAACATCTTTGAAGATAAAAGAAGAAGTGAAGAAGCAATTTGACGCTGGTTTTCTGGCCGTCGCTCGGTACCCAGAATGGGTCACCAACATTGTACCGGTCCCTAAGAAGGATGGGAAGGTACGAATGTGTGTGGATTATCGGGACCTGAATCGGGCCAGTCCCAAGGACAATTTTCCTTTACCACACATCGACATCCTCGTAGATAATACGACCAATTTCGCTTTATTTTCCTTCATGGATGGTTTCTCCGGTTACAATCAGATAAAGATGGCGCCAGAGGATATGGAAAAGACTACCTTCGTCACCCTGTGGGGGACATTCTGTTACAAGGTGATGTCCTTTGGACTCAAGAATGCCGGGGCAACTTATCAACGGGCCATGGTAGCTTTGTTCCATGATATGATGCACCAAGAGATCGAGGTCTACGTGGACGACATAATTGCCAAATCTAAATCCGAGGAAGAACACCTTGTCAACCTGCGGAGGTTGCTTGAAAGGCTTAAGAAATATCAATTAAGGTTGAATCCCGCCAAGTGTACCTTTGGGGTCAAATCAGGGAAATTGCTTGGTTTCATTGTAAGCCAGAAAGGGATAGAGGTAGACCCCGAAAAGGTAAAGGCTATCCTTGAGATGCCGGAATCCCGTACAGAGAGGCAAGTCCGAGGTTTCCTGGGACGCTTGAATTATATTGCCAGATTCATATCGCATCTCACCGCCATTTGTGAGCCGCTGTTCAAACTCTTACGCAAAAACCAAACTGACCGCTGGAATGAGGGTTGCCAAGAGGCTTTCGGAAGGATTAAGAAGTGCCTCATGAATCCCCCTGTGCTTATGCCACCAGTACTTGGAAGGTCTTTCATCTTGTACATGACAATCTTGGACGAGTCAATGGGGTGTATGCTGGGGCAACATGGCGAATCCGGAAAGAAAGAACGCGTTGTCTATTACCTGAGTAAGATGTTCACGGCCTGTGAAATGAATTACTCTTTGCTCGAAAGAACGTGTTGTGCTTTAGTATGGGCATCCCATCGCCTAAGGCAGTACATGCTGAGCCATACTACCTGGTTGATATCCAAGATGGACCCGGTCAAGTACATCTTTGAAAAGCCAGCTCTCACAGGACGAATCGCCCGGTGGCAAGTCCTGCTATCCGAGTTTGATATAGTTTACGTCACCCAAAAGGCGATAAAAGGAAGCGCCTTGGCAGATTATTTGGCTCAGCAGCCTCTTAACGACTATCAGCCCATGCATCCCGAATTCCCGGATGAGGACATCATGGCCTTGTTTGAGGAAAAATTGGACGAAGATCGGGACAAATGGACCGTATGGTTTGACGGAGCGTCGAATGTTCTAGGCCATGGCGTTGGAGCAGTATTGGTCTCTCCGGACAATCAATGCATACCTTTCACAGCCAGGTTAGGATTCGACTACACCAACAACATGGCCGAATATGAAGCATGTGTCCTGGCCGTCCAGGCAGCGATTGACTCCAATGTCAAACTACTCAAGGTGTACGGCGACTCAGCGTTGGTAATCCATCAGCTGAGAGGGGAATGGGAAACTAGAGATCCCAAGCTGATACCCTACAAAGCCTATATCAAGGAATTGGCTAAGACCTTTGATGAGATCTCCTTCCATCATGTTCCCCGTGAGGAAAATCAAATGGCGGATGCGCTTGCTACTTTGGCGTCCATGTTCCAGCTAACGCCGCACGGGGACCTACCATACATTGAATTTTGGTGTCGTGGCAAACCCGCGCATTGTTGCCAAGTAGAAGAGGAACGAGACGGTAAGCCTTGGTATTTCGACATCAAGCAATATGATGTAAGCAAAGAATACCCACCAGAGATTGCCGACAATGATAAAAGGACATTGAGAAGATTGGCGGCCGGTTTCTTCATGAGCGGAAGCATACTATATAAGAGAAACCATGACATGACACTCCTGCGGTGCGTGGATGCCAAAGAGGCAAACCACATGATCGAGGAAGTCCATGAGGGCTCGTTTGGAACGCACGCCAACGGGCATGCTATGGCCAGAAAGATCCTAAGGGCAGGTTATTACTGGCTTACCATGGAAAGTGATTATTGTGTCCACGTAAGGAAATGCCACAAATGTCAAGCATTCGCAGACAATGTCAATGCCCCACCGCATCCTCTGAATGTCATGTCTGCCCCTTGGCCTTTCTCCATGTGGGGAATAGATGTCATCGGGGCCATTGAGCCCAAGGCCTCGAATGGTCATCACTTCATCCTCGTAGCGATAGATTATTTCACCAAGTGGGTCGAGGTGGCTTCCTACACCAATGTCACGAGGGGTGTAGTGGTCAGGTTCATTAAGAGAGAGATCATCTGCCGATATGGTTTGCCAAGGAAGATTATCACGGACAATGGCACCAACCTGAATAACAAGATGATGGGGGAAATGTGCGAGGAGTTTAAAATCCAGCATCACAATTCCACGCCCTACCGGCCAAAGATGAATGGAGCCGTGTAAGCGGCCAATAAAAATATCAAAAAGATTATCCAAAAGATGACCGTGTCGTACAAAGATTGGCACGAGATGCTCCCATTCGCGTTACACGGTTACCGAACTTCAGTACGAACGTCAACTGGGGCAACGCCGTTCTCATTGGTATATGGAATGGAGGTTGTGCTACCGTTTGAGGTAGAAGTCCCGTCATTAAGGATCTTGGCGGAATCCGGATTAAAGGAATCAGAGTGGGCTCAAACGCGCTATGACCAGCTCAACCTCATTGAAGGAAAGCGCTTAACGGCCATGAGTCATGGGCGCTTGTACCAGCAAAGAATGAAGAATGCATTCGACAAGAAGGTACGCTTGCGCAAGTTCCATGAGGGAGACCTTGTGTTAAAGAAAATGTCCCATACTGTCAAGGACAATCGAGGAAAATGGGCCCCAAACTACGAAGGGCCTTTTGTTGTGAAGAGGGCTTTTTCCGGAGGAGCCCTGGTGCTTACCAACATGGATGGCGAAGAGCTACCTTCACCCGTGAACTCTGATGTCGTCAAGCGATATTATGCTTAGAATCTGGGGCAATTAAAGATGTCGCTGCATGTTCTTTATCTTTATGTGTTTTCTGGGTTTCCCCCAGGGATTCCCCGTCTACTGTATCTCTCGTTACAATCTTTCAAAGAAGTAAACGTGGGTTCGAGGCTTTAGTCCTCACGTTGGTTTTAAACTTTGCGTTAATTTGTGATCACCTGAGCCCTTCCGCTCAATTCATGGGATGCCCCAAGCGCTTAATTAAAATTGAACCTAAACCAACTTTCACTAAAATTTGCTGCGTTTGAAAACATTCATGCATACGCATACGCATGCATATTGTTGTGGTAATACAGGGGCAGGATCATCTCGAGCTACCTTTTGGGGTAGAGACAAAGTTAAAGTAGCAGAAAACCAATCAAGGTAAGACAATAACCCGGTCACGATTGGCCGCACATTGTTTGTTTCCTACTTGTAGGTACTTAGGAACGGACGCAAATGGAGGATAGGGTCATGACTGACCGATCGTCGTTTCTTCCTGGCGCTGGACAAGCAGAGAACGTCGCTGCAAGGCAGCCCAGTATCCTTTGAATTCACAGTGATTATTACTATTTTTTGTTTTAAATAAGTAAAACGATGCCTAATTCTAACTTAAGTAAGTTCGAGTAGGCAAACGTTAACCTGTAAAGAGAGGGGGGCCATGGTTATGTTTCCCCTAAAAAAAAAAGTGCAGGTTAGCTCGCCTGGGCGAGCAACCCCTGCACCAAAATATAAAAAATGAAGAAAGGGGGACGTTTTTGCATTCAAAAACTTCTTTTCCCCCCATTCAAAAGTCATACCCACGGAATTTACGAGTTTGCAGCCCTAGGATCACTACTTTTCGCATTTTTCGATTCCGTTTTGCGCTTTTATTCATCACCAACAAGTAAATATTCCATCCTTAAGCTTTCTAGCTTTTCATTGGTGTATTTTGATCTCCTTGTGGTGCTCTAAATTGTGGGGATGTGCTCAAATATGTGGGGCAATTTTGGTTTGTTTTCTTGTTTGGTTGGGTTGAATTGGGGGTTTGTATGAGATGGCCCTAGGCCTATAATGTATTTTGAAGTAATGGGGCATGCCACATTGTCCCCGTTCTCTTGCTATTGATGCCTAAACGCGCGCCCACCAAGTGTTCGGTGAAATGCCTCAACGGCATTAGCGCGTGATTTTCGTAGGAAACAACCTATGGGACAATTTGGTTTGCACATGTTTTCTTTTTTTTGGGACATGTATTCAGTTTCGTAAGGGCTAGAGTAATTGCCCCACATATATCCTAGGCCTAGGAACCAAAGTTTTTATGCAAGAGAACACAAGAGTGGGTGCATATTGGGTGAAGCTACCCTTTTTGGCCAGCAATCAGCTATGAGCCACGCTACAATAGTTTCCCTACGCCTAGATGTTTAGGGATTTTGTTCATCATAAATGTGTAGGTGTAGAATAAGTAGCAAAATACCTTTGGCAATTTACACTTTGGGTATGGTAGCAAAATACTTGGATGTATGTACATAGAATTTTTGGTAGTCAAAATGTCTCACAATATATATATATATGTTGCATGTTATGTAAAGAAAATACCTTACAAAGATACTTTTTAATTTGAATGCAATTTTAGTCAGCAAAAGAAAATATACTTGAATTTGCATGCGGCTTTAGGTAGCAAAAAACACTTGAATAAAGCATGAAATGTAGCACCTTATTGTGTAGGTAGCCAAGATTCATCACGAAGTTTGTGTATGTATAGGTATTAGAAATACCAGAATGTGCACGTATGCAATTTTTGGTAGCCAAAGTGCTTTGAGTATGCATGTATGTAAATTTAGCAAAGGAAATGCATGTGATGTAGGTAGCAAATACACCTTGGAAGTATATATAAGTGATCTAGGTAACGAAGGTGCCTTGATTGTGCCTGGGTGCATTTTTCTTAGTTAGAAGAATATCTTGTGTGTGTGAATGTTCGTAAGGAAGTATGTGCATGAGTTTGCTCTAAATTTACATTGATGTTTGTGTTTATTGGAGGAGGTTGTATGCCATTTTTGTTTTAAGAATAGCATTTCTTGGTAAAACTAACTTTCCAAATGTTTGCCTTTGCAGGAAATGGCCCTGAGGAAGCTTGCCTCAAAGAGGTCCAGGAAGGATAAAGCGGCCGAAGGAACTAGTTCCGCTCCCGGGTATGACAGCCACCGCTTTAGGAGCGCTGAACACCAGCAGTGCTTCGAGGCCATCAAAGGGTGGTCATTTCTTCGGGAGCGACGCGTCCAGCTCAGGGACGATGAGTATGCCGATTTCCAGGGGGAGATAGTTCGCCGGCGGTGGGCATCACTGGTTACCCCCATGGCCAAGTTCGACCCAGACATAGTCCTCGAATTTTATGCCAATGCTTGGCCTACGGAGGAGGGCGTGCGAGATATGAGATCCTGGGTGAGGGGTCAGTGGATCCCGTTCGATGCGGATGCTATCAGCCAGTTCCTAGGATATCCTTTAGTGCTGGAAGAGGGCCAGGAGTGCGAGTATGGCCAGAGGAGGAACCGGTCCGATGGTTTTGATGAGGAGGCCATCGCCCAGTTGCTGTGTATACCGGGGCAGGATTTTGCCCGGACTGCTGTAGGGAGGCGAGTGCGAATTATGCGCACCAACATGACCACCCTGACCCAAATATGGATGACATTGCTGCTCAGCAACATCCTGCCCAGCGATCATAATTTCGACCTCCCTTTGCCGAAGTGTCAGCTGGTGTACGCCATCCTAACACGGATAAGTATTCACGTGGCTCAGTTGATTGCTGATGCCATTTATCTATTTGCAGGTATGGCGCCGACCAGGCACCCTTTGGACCCACATAAGTCCAACAGGGCCCTGGGATTTCCCGCACTGATCACAGGACTCTGCCAGTCGTTCGGAGTCTCCGTTGCACCTACTAAGGTGATTCGGCTGCCCATCACCCGGGCTTTTATTGAGAAGTACTGCACCCAGAGACAGGCTCAGGGTGATGCTCCATAGGCCGCAGGCGCGCCACCACCACCTCATCAGGCTGGGTTGTTTGACATGGAGCAGTATTTACGGCATTTGGTTCGCCAGCAGGCGGCCAACCACCGGGCACATGTACAGACCCATGATTGTCTTTACCAGCTGAGCCTCAGCATGCAGAGTCAGGGCTTCGCTTCTTTTTCATGCCCTACTCCAGACCAGTTCAGGGCAGAGGTCGCATGGCCCGGGGATTGGCCCGAGGCCTAAGCAGGAGAGACACCCCCAGAGGCTCCCGACGGTGGAGAGGAGGCCCACGAGGACGAGGAGATGGCCGATTTGCTCGACTTCTTGGGAGGAAGTGGAGCTACATGACTGGGAGATCCCCAGATTCATGTTTTCTTTCATATTTCTTTTATCATTTTTATGTTATTTTATTTTTTGACTTGAGAGACTAATGTTTGTTTTTGTTGTTTCGATTGTCTTTTGTACAGCGCATACATTTTTGTTTGGATTGTTGCGTTAGTGCTTATATCATTATTATCGATGATGTTTATTTGAAATTCTGGAACCGTGTAGAGTTCTTCGTTTAGGAACATCGTCCTAAAAAATAAAACAAACAAAAATCATGATAAAAAAAAAAGGAGGAGAGCAAGTAAGGAGAAAAAGAAGGAAAATAGAAGATAAAGAACCAACATGTTTTTGAAAGAGATGATTTCCGACTTTTGTTTGAAAGGAAAATTCGCCGATCATAGCTAGTTTTGAAAAAAAATGGGTGTACACCTGAAGGGTGAACGCTGTGAAAATTTTCCCGGACGCCCAAATAGACTCGGATGAATGCACAAATGGATAAAAGAACATCTTTTGGAAACATTGGGTTGAATAAAATAGAGGAAATGAATCCTGAGCCCTAGCATCACATGACCATAAAAATTTGACGCTTGAGTGTCCGCATAGGTGCATGCATGACCAGTTTTGCATAAAGTTTCCAAATCATCATTTTTGCATTTGTGTCATGGAAATAATGTGGGGCATCCCTTTTTATCCTTGAACCAAACCAAACCCTGACATGTATCATGTCTAGCCATTCTACAAACCGTGAGCCAAAATCCTGACTCACCATAATCCTTACCCTCGAAAGCAAAAAGAAAAGAAGGAAGATATCCAATCAAAGAGAAAGCAAAAAGAAAAGAAGGAAGATTTCCAATCAAAGAGAAAGCAAAAAGAAAAGAAAGAAAATTCCCAATCAAAGAATGGGAGAAAGTAAAAAAAAAAAAAGAAGAAGAAGAAGGAAAGAAAGCTCCTGATCAAGGATCGAAAGAAAATAGAAGAAATGTGCAGAAAGGTCTTTGGACCGGACAATATCTGAACAATACATAATTGTCACCAAATGAACGAAAAGAAGGAAAGGAAACCATGACCTAAAGTGGTCTTCTCCATTTAATTGCCAACCAAGATATTGTGTGCTAGCGACTTTTTTGCCCCGCACTAAACCAAAACAGAAAAGGAAAAAAGCCAGAAAAAGGGCCAAAAAAAAAAGAAGAGGTCAAAAGCCAAAAAAAACCACCAAAAGAACCCGTTTCCAAGGGAAGTCCTATTGATCCATGATCGCGCATGTAATCTTTGATTTGATAGGAAATGATTTGTAAAATCAAGTCATGACATATCTATGGTTCGGAATTAGGATAAAACACTTACCTGTGCGAGATTGATACACTTTGAGTGGATTTCTTCTATTTTTGTTGAACCCAGTGTTTCCTCTAAATGGTCATTTAGAAACGAAATGCTAAACATCCAAAATCTCATTTATGGTTATGAGAAAATTTCATCAGCATACTCTCCTTCCCCGGTAGACGCATTTTTTTTTCACTCAAAAAGGCATATGCTGCCCTAATCAGTTGGAATATTTGTCTCTTTGCTAAAGCATGTTTGCATTTTAGTGGAGAAAACACCGAGACTTTTTCAAGTCTCACAAGTTATCCAGAACTACGTAGGTCTGAGTTCCTCATTTGAGGATACGTAGGAGCAAAAGCCCTGCTTTTGTCGACCACACCGCTTTTTGTTACCATGACCCAAGAGCTGGTAGCCTGCAGAGACGCCTTACGGTTATCCGCACCTCGTCATTCAGTGACCCCAAGTGTGATTGACGAGCAGAGGCCAATGTGGTCATCTGCGCCCTTTCCGGAGATGTCAGCATCTTCCGGTGGAGACTTTTTCAAGTCTCACAAGTTATCAAGAACTACGTAGGTCTGAGTTCCTCATTGGAGGATACGTAGGAGCAAGAGCCTCGCTTTTGTCGGCCGCCTTCACAAGTTCTGTCATGCTGACACTGGAGTCACGTGACATGCGGAGATACCCAAGTGGTTGTCCGCACTTTGAAAACTTTTTGTTGTCTGTAAGACTAAAAGCCTGATAGCACGCAGAGACTAACGTCGTCTTCTGCGCCCTTCGTTAATCGCGGCCGACAAGCCCGTTGACACGCGGAGATTTACGTCATCTTCCGCGCTCACAAGATCTGTCATACTGACTTTTGAGTCACGCAGACGGGCGGAAATACCCGAGTGGTTATCCGTATAAACATTCTTTTTTGCTATCTGTAAGACGAAAAGCCTGATAGCACGCAGAGACTAACGTCGTCTTCTGCGCCCTTCGTCAATCGCGGCCGACAAGCCCGTTGACACGTGGCGATTTACGTCATCTTCCGCGCTCACAAGATCTGTCATACTGACTTTTGAGTCACGCAGACGGGCGGAAATACCCGAGTGGTTATCCGTATAAACATTCTTTTTTGCTATCTGTAAGACGAAAAGCCTGATAGCATGCAGAGACTAACGTCGTCTTCTGCGCCCTTCGTCAATCACGGCCGACAAGCCCGTTGACACGCGGCGATTTATGTCATCTTCCGCGCTCACAAGATCTGTCATACTGACTTTTGAGTAACGCTGACGGGCGGAAATACCCGAGTGGTTATCCGTATAAACATTCTTTTTTGCTATCTGTAAGACGAAAAGCCTGATAGCATGCAGAGACTAACGTCGTCTTCTGCGCCCTTCGTCAATCGCGGCCGACAAGCCCGTTGACACGTGGCGATTTATGTCATCTTCCGCGCTCACAAGATCTGTCATACTGACTTTTGAGTCACGCTGACGGGCGGAAATACCCGAGTGATTATCCGTATAAACATTCTTTTGCTATCTGTAGGACAGAACGCTTGATAGCATGCAGAGACTGACATCGTCTTCTACACCCTTTGTTCCCCCGGGAACAACAAGTCATTTGCACGCGGAGATTTTATGGTCACCCGCGACTCTCGTCAACCGAGAGGAACGAAATTAGTGTCTTATCTTTACTTCCCTTTTATCTCCAATAAAAGACAAGTAAAGAGGGGCAACTGTCATACCCTAATTTCGCCCGAGGACCTTTGCTTGGTGGCATGCAACTTGTGTTTGGTCATTTTGAGGTGCTTGGCACCCATCATTAGGCAATTTGTGAAATTTCGTGACGTGCCGGAAATCAAAAGAAAATATTGATGCGCAATCCGTAAGGTTCCGTGACACACCGGAAATCAAAAGGAAGCATCGTTGCACAAATAGTGAGGTTCCGTAACATTCCGTAAGTCAAAAAGGGGATGATTATGTAATCCGCAAGGTTCTGTAACATTACGGAAAGAAAATAAGTATCGTTACGAAATTCGTAAGTTTCCGTAACTTTACGAAAAAAGAATCACCAAAAAAGGGCAGGGGTGTATTTAGTAAAAATGGGGGTGCAAATAGCAACCAGGCCCACTTGGGCCCTCCAGAAGATTCCTCCAGAAGGTTGTTGCTTCTGGAGGAAGCAACCTTGCTCGCCTGGGCAAGCTGGGTGGCAAGCTTCTCCCCCAATTTTCTATAAATAAGGGGAGAAGTGAAGTAGAAAAGGGTTCAGCCCCTTAGGCATTTCTCTCTCTCTCTCGAAATAGCTGAGGAAAATTAGTTCCGTGAAGAAAATCCAAGCCGAGGCGCTTCCGTAACGTTTCCGTGAGTGATTTCGCGAAGGTTTTCGACCGTTCTTCGACGTTCTTCATTCGTTCTTCATCGTTCTTCAGTCTTCAAGCTTTTTAATTCATTCTATGTACCCGTGGTGGTCCATATTTGGTTTCATGTATTTTTATTCTCGTTTTCATTTACTTTTTATACCCCCTTTTGACGTGCTTAAGCCATTTATTTAAGTCATTTCTCGCTTAATCTAAAAATAAAATAAATTTCCACCGATCGTTTGAATTGTATCATCCGTTAATTTTGGTTGAAATGAATTCCGACCGATCGGTCGTGCCGCAACCACGTTGGAAATAAAAAAAAGAGGTAAATAATAATATAATAATAAAAAAAATACCTCTTAAAGCAAAAAATCAATCGGACGTTTTCTCTTTGGGATTTCTCATTCTTAATTGAATTGACTAAATAACTAAAGTGAAACTAAGGCTAAAATCGACTCGCCTAGTCAAGCTCGTGCACAAAAAATAGGATTTTGAAAGTTTATCATTTCTGTTTCTTACTAAGTAAAATGGATCATTTTCAAGGTCCAACGCCTTAAAATGATCACCTTTCAAGTAAAAAAAAAAAGAATCACTTGATTCACGCATAGTAAAGAACTACGTAGGTCTGATTTCCTCATCACAATTGAGGAATACGTAGGAGCAAAGGGAAACACCCTTGTCGACCACAAAAAGAGAAAAAAATATAAAGGATATAAGGACATAAAAGGGAACATAAAAATCAAAGTCATGTTTGCACATTCGATTAAAGGCTGTTGTCCTTTGAGACAAACGTGAGAGGTGTTAATACCTTCCTCAAGCGTAAATACA
Source organism: Glycine soja (assembly GCF_004193775.1). NCBI lineage: Eukaryota > Viridiplantae > Streptophyta > Magnoliopsida > Fabales > Fabaceae > Glycine > Glycine soja. Next base: position 33,334,539 of record NC_041009.1, on the reverse strand, counting down.
ACTCCCGAACTTAGAAATTTCATTTTTGACCGGTTTCCTTCGGTTTTTACGACGTTTCCCACAAATAAACGTTGGTGGCGACTCCGCGCATCTTTCCTCCTTTCGAAAGCGCACCCATGAGCCTCGCCCTTGCTCGCCCGCAATAGGGCACGTTGCGACAGTAAGGTAAGCTGCAAACTTCCAACCCATTTATCCAGCCATTTAGGGGAGACTAAGAATCTGTCTAGTCTGCTTTTGGACTCCCCATTTGGCCTAAACCAGATGAATTGTTTACCTAGGCAAGGTATCTCCAGAACCTCCAAATCATCAATCCAGTCATTGAATTCTTTAATGTTGCTGACCCCTGATCCCCTGTCACTAGTGCCAATTCTCTTTGCTGGTGCTCTTATGCTGTTCAAATCACCTAACACGCACCACAACCCCCTTTGGGATGATTCTTTCAGCTGCCTCACTGACTCCCATAGGATTCTTTTGTTGTGCATATCACATGGTGAATAAATGGAAATAATTTTCACTTGTTGTGCCTCTTTGGTCCACTCCCCTTCTAGAAAAATGAAGCCATTACCAATAACCTTGTTCTGTAATTTAAATGCATTGTTGTTCCACATGCAACGAATGCCACCTGCTGAGTTAGTAGCAGGTTGCAATTCCCAGGAAACATCAGCACTCCCCCAAATAGCCTGACACATGCCTTTATCAATGCTCTCTTTCTTTGTTTCTTGAAGACAAATAAAATCAACATTTTCCTTCTTTATCACCCTCCTCACTGCTGCCCATTTCACCCCCCTCCCCAGTCCTCTAACATTATAAGACACTATATTCATGGGTTATTTGTCAAGACTCCCAACCTTTCAGCCTCTCTACTATCTCTGTCCTCCATGCATCTAATTTGTTGTATGACTCTAGTCTCCTGGTCTTCTTTTTCATTCTCCACTGTTACCCCCAACTGTTTGATCATGGACCACATCTTGGCTGCCTGTTTATGATGTGCTGAAATAATTTCTGGGACTGCATTTATCTCCTTATCCGTGTCATCCCCACTAGAAATTATGTCAGTAATATGTGTTGTATCTCTGCTATGTGAGTATTTATCAATGTCTACAACATAATTATCTCTCTTTTGGATTGCACCCAAGCAGTTTTTTGTTTTTGACCAGCTCCCTCGGGAGTAAACTTGCCATGTATTAACCTTTTCCACATGGTTTAGTGGAGTGTGGCCCGAGTTTGTTTCAGACTCATAAAATGAGTGGCTTGTAAGGCCCAATTGAAGCCCATATTGCACATTGGGATGTTTCTCTTTGTTTTCCCCTTTTTTATTGCCACATCAGCTCCCCCTTGCTTCTGATATACATCCCTCTTCCCCGCTAGAGGTGTGTCATCTTCATGGTCACGTGGATGCACCAGCACTTGTTTTTGAAATCCATTGCATTCTCCTAGGTGCATGGCTTGAAGGGGAGGCAAAAAAGAGTTGGATCGTATGATCCTGTGTGTTGGAGTGTGATTTTGACAACATTGGCGAGAAACTTTGAGTTCTCTAGGCTATGCTTTGAGGAAAATTCTCTATGTCTCTTGCCAATGAAATTGAGCCTCACAGGTTACAATTCAGAGGTTTTAATATGTATAAGCAATTACTAGTAGTTGAATTTGAGATAAGGAAACAGTGTGGCACGGTGAATGTGGGCCTGAAAATTAAGGTAACGAGAAAGGGTTGGAATAAAGTTGGTAGGGAACCACTACCAATGGTGGAGAAAGTCATATAACAAAAAAACTAAGATCTTCATAATTGTTTAGTATGATAAATTGCAAAATCAGATTGTTATAAGTCAGTAAATCAAAATTACTAATTTAATAATTAGTGCCCACAATAAGTTCACCCAGTTGATTTAAGTTCACTTGCGCGTTGACAAAAAAATTCAAGTTCAGTTTCTTATTATACCAGCCATAGAGATGTTTCTCTGATTCCATTTGCTCAGTTTAGCCTCAAACTTCCTTATAATCGGTTCCCAGACCACCCTTCTTCTCGGATTGACACCAATTAGAATACCTAAGTAGCAAAAAGGAAGCTGGAGCAGAGCACAATTAAGGTAGGCAACAGCAGAGACGCACCAGTCCTCAGGTTGGCCTATAGCTCCAAATAAGGCTCTTATTTAAAATAACAAAATTGTACTTAGAAAATGAAAGCAACATTACAAACCTCTAGCTTAACAAATATCATAATAAAAACCTTCATCAGCCTATAAATCGATAAAAGAATAATTACATCTACCAAGAACATATTACAATTACAAAATTTAGCGGCAAACAGTAACATGGCATTTAGGAGAGAATTCATTTTCAATCCCAGGTCATTCATTATTTTCAATCGTTGAATACAAAGAGGAGCACTATGCAAGTTTGAAAGATTGATGTTGCTGCTGATAAGTATCCTTTCCTTATAAAGCCCCCCATTATTTTCCCTTGTCACCTCACATCTACTAACACAAGTAAATAAATCACATAATGGAAATCAACCACAATTCCAAAGTATATTAATAATTAAGATTAGGCATACCTACTTTTTCATCTTTGAATAGTGTGTCTCTACCGTATCTGTACAATATCATAAATGTTCTTGCCTCAATTCTTGACACCCTGTAGTGTTAGGATTTCTTACTTAGCCTTTAAACTCTTTATAGTCTCATAACTGTTGGCTTCTCCAAACTTCACCAAAGAAAAACTCGAGCAGAAGTTGCAATGCCTGCATTCATTCAAGAAGAGAAGATATTTATCAATAATTGATGTTCAAACATACAACAATTTTATATCATAAGAATTAATTTAGTAATGCAACACAAATAAAGTTCTGAATGCTCCTTCCTAGCATATGCTTCAAAACCTGCACAAGTTACATTAACCATAGACTGCCAACCATCAATCAAATCACAGAAAAAAAAAGACATCAGAAAATGATTAAGAAGAACAAAAATGAGAACTAGATCATCTCCCTTGAGCCTGTAACAGAAATAGGAAGAGTCAATCAGCAACACCAAAATCAATGAGAGGCAGATTCAGCTTTGTTTTGGCATACTCTATCTTCCTTAACCCACGAATTAAATTCCCACCACAGAGGCATAACTTTATGGCACAAGAAAAACAGATGAGAGGCAGATTCAGCTTTGTTTTGTTAGATCTGAGATTTTGTGACAGAGAGGTGATGGACATTCATAGATTCAAGTTTTTTTCTTTACAGATTTGGGTTTTATTGGCCAGAATTTCTTTATTGTTGCAGTGAAATTTTCTTTTTCTACTGGTTTAAGTTGATTATGGATGTTGTATTTTAATTGAAATGGAGATAATAGAAAAATTTGCAATTGGGTGGAATTTCCCCTTGTTCATTGATCGGCTTTATAGCATTGTTAATTTCTTCATTTTCTTGATTTGTATAGTAAGGTTCCGGGGACAAATGTTGTATTCAATTTGGGAACCATGTGAAAGGTTTTGTGTACAAGCATAAATTAATGTCTTTTGATTTCATTGTGATGGCTTCAGTGGTTCATACATGCGTTAAATATACCAAATTAAAAATTGTCCATGAACTGTTTGATAGAATGACTGAGAATGAATTGAAATTTTCTTGGAAAGTTGTATTCTGAACTTATTTTTCTTACAAATAAGAGGCAATTTCTGGTTGAGTTTGACAGAGAGGACATAGGTCATTATCAAGCTGAATTTGTCTCCTAGACAGATTATCCTTAGTAGGGAGTCTATCCCAAAGCAGCCTCCAAGCAAAAGATAGGACTTTAGGAGGGACTTTCAGATCCCAAAGCTGATGAAAGCCCGAAACTTCAAGGAGCTGCTCAGCTTTAATAAGGTTTTACGTAGGCTGATTTGGTAAAGATCCCATTAGGTTCAGCCCCCCACAGCCAGGTGTCTTTCAGATTGCCATGAATTGTGATAGCTGCAATATTGTCTAAAAAAGTTGAAGCTACCACCATCTCACTGTCAAACAAATTACGTCTCCAAGAGAAATTCCATTCCCGCCCATGATCAGAGAAGTACCCCATGTCTTCCACAATGTGTAATCTTTGGGAAGAAATTTGGTAAAGTTCTGGAAATTGGTCTTTGAGAGGTACCCAGCCGTCAACCCAAGAATGTTCCCAAAAAAGAGCTTGGTCTCCCCTACCCACCTTCCAAGAGAACTGCTTGGAGACATCCTCCATGTCCGGGTGCTAATTAACAAGCCTTAAGTCAGACCACCATTGGGAGAAATATTTCTTTGATTGCCTCTGGTCTAAGCCTCTCCATCCCTTGTACTTAGAAAATAGGATTCTACTCCAATGCTGGTCTGATTGGTGAAACATCAGCCATTTCCATTTAATTAACAGAGCATTATTAAGTGCCTTAATGTTTGTAATTCCCAAGCCTCCCATAGCTCTAGAGGCACAAACTTTACTCCAAGCTATCCAAGCTATCTTCTTCCCTTCACAGCTGCCACCCCAGAGAAATTTCCTTTGAATTGTAGTTAGCCTATTAATGACTGTTGTAGGGGCCCTGAAAAAAGACAAATAGAACATAGGCAGCGCTGTTAGGACATCATTAATTAGAGTAATTCTGCCAGCCATAGAAATGCTTCTCTGTTTCCATTTATTGAGTCTTGCCTCGAATTTTCTGATAATGGGTTCCCACACCACCATTCTTCTCGGATTAACTCCAATAGGAATTCCTAGTTGAGTAGAGCACAGTTTAAGAAGGCAGCAGCAGATAGGCACCATCAATGCCTCCCCAATGACTAATTAGCTTTAAAATTGTTGAGTATTGATATATTGAGAGATAGTTTATTTGATTAAAAATAATGACTAATTGATTTTTAAGTGAGAGAGGAATTAAAAATAATTAGAAACTTTATAAAAGTAAAAATACGAATGATTGCCTTCTGATAATTAGGCATGCTTCTATGGAGTTGTAGATGATAACTCCTCATCTTAACTTAAAGTCAGTTGTCATATATCTATATATAGATAGAATTTTGATAAAGGCTCTTTTAGCTGTTGTGCCATTGAAGGTGACTAGAGAGTGAAGGCAAAATAATTTCATATTTAGACTGTCCAAGAAATATCTACACAAAATGACATACTAGTACTAATTCCAACTTTTAACAACCAAAGTCTGCTCACATGGGTAAGTTTGAGAGGAACCTCCTCAAACCGCACAATGGTGGAACTTGGAAGCATTGAGCACTGGACCACCATTTTGTAATATACAATTGTACACTAGCTATGAGCACACACACGCATAGGTACACTTGAAATTAAAGAGATGGAAATAAAATTCAACAAGACAGAAAAAGTAATTGACAAATATGTGTAAAATGCAGAGACAAATTCTTTGTTGTAGTATTCATTATAATTTGTATATTTACATTTATAATGCTATATGTTTTTTAGTTTGAGAAACAAGTGAATAAGGAAATGACTGTTTTAGCCATATCATTAGGGGAACTAAGGGCACAAGCACCAATGCCAATTCATGGTGGCATGTAGGATGGACCGCATTTATTTGGAACATATGGTTACTTAGAAACAAAGTTATTTTTTGATGGAGTTTAACCTGACCGAGAGCAATTACGGCATAAGTGAAGGCATACAACAAGGAATTCTCGGTTTCTTTCTTGCAGTGGCAGACTGCAGGAGCATGCCTGTCATGAGTTTGTGAAGAATATATATATATATGTGTGTGTGTGTGTGTGTGTGTGTGTGTGTGTGTGGTTAATAAACAACTAAGGGGGGAGTTTTTTTTTTGTTATGGAAATATTACTTTGTTGATACATTTGTATCTTCTCTTATGCGTCCAATCATGGTCCGCATAGGCAAAGATTCAAATTTTTTTGTGCTTATTTGTTGCAAAAATTATATCATCCATGGACTTGGTATTGGCCAAGTTTTAAGAGGATATTGTAAACTCTCTGTTTAGAGAGCTTGTTGGGTGTATATGCTATGTTTGTAGTCTTTGCAGATGTTGTGCTTATTAATATATATTCTCTTATTGCCGAGCAAAATAAAATATCTATTCTGCATACTATTTCCCTTGTGAAAATATTGTATACCTGCATTTTGCCTAATCCTCCCATTGAATGTGTAATCTTACCATACTAATGTGATTTTAGCTATAGTGAACAGTCATTGATGTTTTTGAGTTCACTTAAGTTGATATAAAGCTATAAAATTCTTCCTATTATTATTATGATAAGATTTATTGTGCTTCTGTTGACTTTGAAATTATCCTGTGGTGATAGGCATTGTTGAGAAGCCAGAGGTCATTGTTGTTTCGAAATTAATCAAAACTGGTCTTGCGGTCATTGCTGGAAAGTGAATTGTGTTGAAGCCTCGAACTCAGGTATTTATATGTTTTATTCGAAAACTACTCTCAAATTGTTTGTGTATGCATTACTGGTATACTTTTAGAACTGTTTGATTTATACGCACCAGTTGTTGCTAAGTACAGCATAAATTGCAATGCCATGAAAGTAGTATTTATTGAAAAATTTGGAAAGTAAATAACAAATAATGAATTTGCAAGCCCAATACCATTGTTTGGTAGATAAATTGTTGTATTTGTTTGACTAACTTATCTAACATCTAATGAGTATCTGTCAATAGTCCTCCCCTAAAGCTATCTTTGAAATACAGGTTGTGCTGTAGACACACACACACACACCCACATACACACACACAACCACAGACACATACATAACCATACACACACACCCCCACAGACCCACACACACATAGCCACACACACACACACACACACAGCCACACACACATACACATACATAACCACACACACACACACAACGACACACACACACACACCCACATACCCACACACACACAAACACACACACACACATAGACAGACAGCCACACACCCACACACCCACACACAGACACCCACAACCACAGACACACACACACACGCACACCCACACACACACAACAGAAAGTTGAAAATACACAAAAAAAAAATTTGAAGTTATAGCAAAGCACAGGTAAAATCAGTAAATCTGTCTATACCCACAGATATTTATGGGGAGGGGAAGAGGACAACAATCCAATTACAACCTTAAGTTGTGGAAAGAAACTGTAGATGCAAATGCCTTTGGTGTTTTGATGATGATCATGATGATATGATGCAATTGATGCAAATGGGCTTTTCAAGTTTAAATTCAAGACAATACTTCAAGAATACAAGTCACAACATCAAGATAATCACTAGTATATTAGGAAAGGAATTCCTAATTGAATTAGCAAAAGGTTTGGCCAAGTAATTTAAATTAAAAGTGTTTTTCAAAGGATTTACTCTCTGGTAATCGATTACCAGAGGATGTAATCAATTACCAGTGGCCAAATATGCTTTACAACAGCTACTAAAAATTTGAATTCAAATTTTAGACTGTCTAATCGATTACACAATTTTGGTAATCGATTACCAGCAGTTAATAAATGTTTTAAATTCAAATTTTAAAAGCTGTAATCGATTACACAAATCCTGTAATCGATTACCAAACAAGACTTTCAGAAAAATAATTCTAAGAGTCACAACTTCTCAAAAGGCTTTTTCATGACCACCAATGGTCTATATATATGTGATTTATAACACGAATTTGCTCAGAGTTTTTCAGAACAACAAGTGTTTATTCTCTAAAAGAGAAAAATCATTTTATCCTCTTAAGAATTCCTTGGCCAATTCAATTGCAATTCATTAAGGAATTATTTGAAGGCCTTAAGCACAACCTTCTTAGCGTTAGTCAATTATGCAACAAAGGCTATCTAGTATCATTTGATTGTCAGAAATGTCTTATAGAACATAAGCATGACATTAATATAAAACATGTAGGACATAGAGTTAATAATGTTTACATGATAGACTTAAGCATAAAACTAGAAAACAATCATTGCTTCCTTAGCAAAGATGATGATCCATGGTTATGGCATAAAAGAATTGCTCACATAAACATGGATCACTTAAATAAATTAATTTCAAAAGATTTAGTAGTTGGTTTGCCTAAATTGAAATTTGAAAACGATAAACTATGTGATGCATGTCAAAAGGGAAAACAAACAAGAGTCTCATTCAAACCTAAAAATGTTGTTTCAACCACTCAACCCTTACAATTATTGCATATGGATTTATTTGGTTCGTCTAGAACCATGAGTTTTGGAGGAAATTACTATGCCCTAGTTATAGTTGATGATTTCTCTAGATATACTTGGACATTATTTATTACACATAAAAGTGATGCATTCCAAGCATTTAGAAAACTTGCTAAAGTTATACAAAACAAGAAAAATCTTAAGATTGCATCCATTAGAAGTGATCATGGGGGTGAGTTTGAAAACAAAGATTTTGAATTATTCTGTGATGAACATGGTATTGAACACAATTTTTCTGCACCTAGAACCCCTCAACAAAATGGAGTTGTTGAGAGGAAAACTAGGTCATTGGAAGAAATTGATAGAACTTTATTAAATGATACTTCTCTTCCAAAGTATTTTTGGGCTGAAGCGGTCAATACTGCATGTTACATCATGAATAGGGCCTTAATAAGACCCATTTTAAAGAAAACCCCATACGAGTTATATAATGGTAGAAAACCTAATATTTCTCATCTACATGTTTTTGGTTGCAAATGCTTTGTGCTCAATAATGGTAAAGATAATCTAGGAAAATTCGATGCAAAATCTGATGAAGGTATTTTTCTTGGATATTCATTACAAAGCAAAGCATATAGGACATATAATAAAAGAACTATGAATATCGAGGAGTTCATTCATGTTAACTTTGATGAATCTAATGCTATCTTGTCAAGAAAGAATATGCTAGATGATATTGCAGATTCTTTAGAACATATGAATATTCATGAACAAGATTCCAAAGGAAATGATAAAGGAAACAATGAAGATCCTCTAGAAGAAGTCAAATCCATTGATGAACTTCCAAGAGAATGGAAAGCTTCAAGAGATCATCCCCTCGACAATATTATTGGTGATATCTCAAAAGGGGTAACAACTAGACATTCTCTTAAAGATTTATGCAATAATATGGCTTTTGTATCTATGATTGAACCCAAAAATATAAAAGAAGCCATAATAGATGATAACTGGATCATTGCCATGCAAGAAGAACTGAATCAATTTGAAAGAAACAATGTGTGGAAATTAGTAGAAAAACTTGAAAATTATCCTGTCATAGGAACAAAATGGGTTTTTAGAAATAAATTAGATGAACATGGTATAATTATTAGAAATAAAGCCAGGTTAGTAGCAAAAGGGTATAATCAAGAAGAAGGAATAGACTATGAAGAAACATATGCTCCTATTGCAAGATTAGAAGCCATTAGAATGCTCTTAGCATATGCATCCATAATGGATTTTAAACTTTATCAAATGGATGTTAAGAGTGCTTTTCTAAATGGCTTAATTCAAGAAGAGGTATATGTTGAACAACCCCCTGGTTTTGAAATTTCGGATAAACCAAATCATGTTTATAAATTACAAAAGGCTCTTTATGGTTTGAAACAAGCCCCTAGGGCGTGGTATGAACGCTTAAGCAATTTTCTTCTAGAAAAAGAATTCTCTAGAGGTAAAGTGGATACCACATTGTTCATAAAGAGAAAGGATAATGATATTTTGTTGGTTCAAATATATGTTGATGATATAATTTTTGGATCCACTAATGATTCATTGTGCAAGGAGTTTTCCCTTGATATGCAAAGTGAATTTGAAATGTCAATGATGGGAGAACTAAAGTACTTTCTGGGATTACAAATCAAGCAAACTCAAGAAGGTATATTCATCAATCAATCCAAGTACTGCAAGGAATTGATCAAAAGATTTGGGATGGAAAGTGCAAAACACGTGTCTACACCAATGAGCACTAGCTATTACTTAGATAAAGATGAATCTGGTCAGTCTATAGACATAAAACAATATCGAGGTATGATCGGATCTCTTCTCTATTTATCTGCTAGTAGACCTGATATTATGTTTAGTGTATGCATGTGTGCTAGGTTTCAATCCAACCCCAAACAATCACATTTGAGTGCAGTAAAGAGAATCATGAGATATCTATTAGGTACAATCAATTTAGGATTATGGTATCCTAAGAATTCAACATGTAACTTAATAGGATATTCTGATTCTGATTTTGCCGGATCTAAAACTGATAGAAAGAGCACAAGTGGAACTTGTCAATTCATTGGATCAGCTCTTGTCTCATGGCATAGTAAGAAACAAAACAGTGTTGCTTTATCCACTACTGAAGCGGAGTATATCTCTGCCGGAAGTTGTTGTGCACAGATTTTATGGATGAAGCAACAATTATCTGACTATGGCATCCTTCTTGATCGCATACCTATAAGGTGTGATAATACTAGTGCCATAAATCTATCCAAAAACCCAGTTCAACACTCTAGAACTAAACATATAGAGATTAGACACCATTTTCTTAGAGATCATGTCCTAAAGGGAGACTGTGTATTAGAGTTTGTTGATACTAAGAATCAACTCGCTGATATTTTAACAAAACCTCTCCCCAAGGAAGTATTCTTCTCTATTAGAAGAGAATTAGGCCTTTTAGATGTTAGTAATTTAGAAAAATAAGGATTGATTGATTAATTTACTCTTATGATTGATTGTTTATAGATTATTTTGATTGATCTTGTTTAAATTCTTGTTATTATGATAGAATTTATAATTTCCTTTGTATTTAATAGTTGAATGATTGAATTAAGTGCATTAGTAGTGATAATTAATCATATTGGATGTGTTTTAGCATAAACATAGATACTCTCTTAAGAAACTAGCCTAGGATAGGCTCTGGTAATCGATTACCATCCAGTGTATTCGATTACACATGAACAGGCAGCCTATAATCGATTACAACATCCTGTAATCGATTACCAGAAGGCTTATTGCTCCTGTAATCGATTACCAATCCCTGTAATCGATTACAACTCGTCCTCGTCTATAAATACTCACGAAATCAGAATTGTTGCGCAGCCATAGCCTCCCCTCACGTTTCCTCCATACCTAAATCTTTCAAATTTCGTATCTTACTCAAATCTTCAGCAAATCGCGTCCCGTAAAGCCCAATCTTCCTCTTTTTCACTTCTCTTTCACTTCCACCGATTAAAATCCACTGAAACTTCATCAAAATGGCAGAACCATCGAAGAAGAGAAAGGGATCATCCTCCACCATCGCTGCTGCTGCCCATCGTTGCCACGGACCATCCGGAGCACCCACAGCACCTATTCATCCTTCTTTGTCATCTCCAAGATCATCCACATTGTTTTCATCCGATGATCAGCGTCTACGGTACCTTTCTCAGTTTTCTTCTAGAATCATCTTAGACCCTAAGTACCTAGACGTAGAATTCTTTAATGATGAAACGTTTGATTGCTATCAAGTGTTTCAAAATTCTGGCCTTGTTGATTTCATGTCATTAAAATTGTCATATTATCCTGAACTTGTAAAAGTCTTCTACTGCAATTTAAAAATTCAGGATGGCATTATTATTTCTGAGGTGCATGGTATTCCTATGGTCATTGATCAGTCATTGTTCTTTTCTTTAACTAATTTACCCAGTCAAGGTGCACCTTTTGAGGGCACCATTATTGATGACTGGAAATTTGATTATTCGAGTCATGATGCTCGTCGTATGGTCTGCAATGATCAAGCTGAAATGACCGGTAGATTGCTGGTCGGGTCATTAACATTTGATAATCGCATCATGCACTATATAATTGTTAGAATTTTGCTTCCTCGGTCTTCAAATTAGCACAAGCCTCAGAGGAGGATTTGATTCTTATGTGGGATTTTCTTACCGGTTGTCAGATCAACTGGGCCCATTTGGTTCGGTACCGAATGCATAAGGCATTACGGGCCAATGCACCTCTCCCTTATCCACATTTGATTACTCTGTTTCTGCGTCATTTTCAAATTCCGCTTGATGATGAACCATTTGTTCAAGTCAAGCGTTCCTTTGCAATTGGTGCTGGTGCAGTGACTTCCTTTGGGTACCGTAAAGATCGGAATGGTCAATAGCTGAAGAAGGATGCACTCCCTCCTCAAGATGAACATACTCCTTCACCTCCTCCTCAGCGCGATGATTCAGCACTCATGAATGAAGTCCTCTCCGAATTACGGGGTCTTCATTCTTATGTTGGTGACCGTTTCAACTCATTAGATACACGCTTTGCCGGCATGGACATTCGCCTCACACAGCTTGAAGAGGATGTAGGTTACATTCATCAGAGTTTCAATCTTCCACCTCCACCTTCTTAGAATTTAGTTTCTAATTATATGTCTCTTATAAGCCGTGTATTTTGGCTATTTAGTTTCTTAGAATTTAGATTATTATGTTAAGTACTTTATTTATCTTGTAGAATTTGGATTTCAAACTTTTATGCTTTGATACTCTGTGGTTTGTTTTTTTATTATTTGGATTATGGTTTGGTTTTTCTTTTCTCATTTGTGCGTTTGGTTGCTTATGCCTTACACTTTGATGTTCATCTGTTTCTACTCCATTATTATCTCTGGTTTACTTCCCAAGAACTTTGGCTTTTTGATGTTGCCAAAGGGGGAGAAAAATGGGATGTAGAAAAGCTTAACAAACTTTGAAATCAAGTGATCTCAAGTGATCATAAATTCCAAAACATAGGGGGAGTAAACGTAAATTTTATATATATACAATTGTTTGTTGCTTGCTCTTGAATCTTGATTTCAGGAATTGTATTGTCATCATCAAAAAGGGGGAGATTGTAGATGCAAATGCCTTTGGTGTTTTGATGATGATCATGATGATATGATGCAATTGATGCAAATGGGCTTTTCAAGTTTAAATTCAAGACAATACTTCAAGAATACAAGTCACAACATCAAGATGATCACTAGTATATTAGGAAGGGAATTCCTAATTGAATTAGCAAAAGGTTTGGCCAAGTAATTTAAATTAAAAGTGTTTTTCAAAGGATTTACTCTCTGGTAATCGATTACCAGAGGATGTAATCAATTACCAGTGGCCAAATATGTTTTACAACAGCTACTAAAAATTTGAATTCAAATTTTAGACTGTCTAATCGATTACACAATTTTGGTAATCGATTACCAGCAGTTAATAAACGTTTTAAATTCAAATTTTAAAAGATGTAATCGATTACACAAATCCTGTAATCGATTACCAAACAAGACTTTCAGAAAAATAATTCTAAGAGTCACAACTTCTCAAAAGGCTTTTTCATGACCACCAATGGTCTATATATATGTGATTTATAACACGAATTTGCTCAGAGTTTTTCAGAACAACAAGTGTTTATTCTCTAAAAGAGAAAAATCATTTTATCCTCTTAAGAATTCCTTGGCCAATTCAATTGCAATTCATTAAGGAATTATTTGAGTGCTCAATCTATAAAATCTATCTCTTTCAAGAGAGATTCATTCTTCTTCTCCTTCTAATTCTCTAAGGGATTAAGAGACCGAGGGTCTCTTGTTGTAAAAGAATTCTAAACACAAAGGAAGGATTGTCCTTGTGTGTTTAGAACTTGTAAAAGGAATTTACAAGATAGTGGAACTCTCAAGCGGGTTGCTTGGGGACTGGACGTAGGCACAAGGGTGTGGCTGAACCAGTATAAATCTGAGTTTGCACTTTCTCTTCCCTTAAACTCCTTTATTTATTATTGCTTTATATTCATATTCAAATTGTTTTATTTGAATCAATATTTAAGAAGTTCATTGTTAAGGAAATTTATAACTTAAATAAAAAGTGAAATAGGTTTTTACTTGGGGAAGTAGTTTGGAATATCTTAATTCAACCCCCCCCCCCTTCTTAAGATATCTGAGGCCACTTGTCTAACAGAAACATCCACAGACCCCCCCCCCCCCCACACACACACACACACACACAACGACACACACACACACACCCACATACCCACACACACACATAGACAGACAGCCACACACCCACACACAGACACCCACAACCACAGACACACACACAGACTGCGACACACACACACACTCACACACACACCCACACACACACAACAGAAAGTTGAAAATACACAAAAAAAATTTGAAGTTATAGCAAAGCACAGGTAAAATCAATAAATCTGTATATACCATAGATATTTATGGGGAGGGGAAGAGGACAACAATCCAATTACAACCTTAAGCTGTGGAAAGAAACATCCATGTCAATTTAATTACATTCCATTTAACTAATGTAGTAAATAGAAGGATATGATATGTATCCATCTTCAATATTATTACCTTGAAGAGTTTCTTGCACTCCTTGTACTCCTCTTGATTGACTCAATTCTCTGAAGCCTTATTTGCTCTCTAAACTTAGCAATGAACTCATCAACCTTCTTATCCACATCTGGTCCTTCATCACCATCTGTTTTTTAACTTTCTCCACCAATAACAGGTGGACCCTTTCCCCTGTCATTGTTCTGAGCAACGGTTCTTCCTCCTTCAACGTCTTGGTCCTCGGTTTCTGTATCATCATCGTCATCATCATCGTCAGATTCCACAAGAAGGCTTTCTTTCTCAGCTGGCTGTGACATAAGAGGCACGCTTGCATGCCCCATGACTTGTTACTTGTAAACAATGTGCCTTGCATGGATTTATTTTCTTCATCACTTTTCTTTCCCACTAGTGTGGTTCTCTCACTTGTGAAGCTTCTCTTCAACTCCTTATTGAAGGAAGGTGCTTCGTTGGATGAACCATCGAACCTTGGCTTCATGAACACTGATTTCTGAAACATTGTTGGTGGCGGTGGCAGAGGTGGTGGAGGACAAGATTTGTAGAAGCCCTTCTTCCTCACCGAATCCTCTGCGTTTGAAGACAACATTATAACATAAGTGTTTGAAGACAACATTATAACTTCAGCTTTTCTATTGGAATTGCTTGAAAATCCTTGAGAAATTGTTGACCTATTTAGAGATTGAACATCTGTATCAACACCATCAGCTTCAACTTCTGCATTTCTATTTTAATTGCTTGAAAACCTTTTGAAGGTTGTTGACCTATTTAGATATTGAACATCAACATCAACATCAACAGCTTTAACTTCTGCTTTTCTATTCGAATAGCTTGAAAATCTTTTAGAACTCATTGACATGTTCTGAGATTGAACATCAATAACTTCTTTAGATAAGCGAGATTTGAAGCTTTGAATGGGCAAAAGCAGAGGCTTCTCCCCACTCTGGTCATCAAAACTAGAATACTTTTGCAACCGTGGAGCAGCAACAACAACCACAGGTTCGTTCCTGTAGTGTTGGCTGCTCCAAGTTTGGACTTTTGTTTCATCAGACTCGACAGGGCTCTCACCCTCGTCCTCGAAAAAAAAAAAGAAACCTGAAAGAACCTTGACACAAGAGTTTGTGCAGTGTCAAACCTGAAGGAACCACAGACACACCCACACACACACACATATACCCAACTACAATAATAAAGCATAAGCACCCTTCAAATCCAGCATCTTAAATTAGTTACATAAACAATTGTTGATGTCTATATTTGTCTGTAATTGAATTTTACCTTTTGTATGTTCTTGTATGTGATCAGTGTAATTTTCTATATAAACAACTATTGTTCATGCTGAGTGAACCTTAGATTCCCGTTTGAGACTGAATGCAATGACTCTTGCGGACAGTTTGCATTAGTCATTGTATTTAGTCTTGAATTGTCTGTTTGGACAGTTTGGGGAGACTGGTATTTTTATGTTAGATTCATTCATGAAGGTTATTATTATTTTCATTAATTTGATTAAATTTCACCGAGTGCATACTTGATTATCGGGAAATTCATTTCACCGATGTCATGTCGTGTACTTGGAGACCATGGTAACCCTGACGTTTGAAGCTAACATAAAAGGCAGTTTTCCTAAATGGGATAGGGCCACACCTATAAATAAAAAATTGAGATTTTCATGCATGGAATTGCTTAGATGGATCGAAGTTGGATGAATGAAAGTCGCATGAGCCCAGAATATGAGGATGGCGTCGAACAGTTCTTGCAATTTGCTTTAGAAAGAGGTTGACCGAATGAAGAAGGAAAATATTATTGTCCTTGCATCAACTATTTGAATGGAAGACGACAATTACTCGATGACATACGGGACCATCTATTGTGTGATGGGATTAAGAAGAATTACACGATGTGGATATGGCATGGTGAAGTCATAGACATGTAGAGTGGGTCCCAATCTGAACCGTTTGATGTAGAAATGGGAGATCGGTTAGAGGACATGATTCGTGACCTTGGACAAGAGTCTTTCCAACAAGCACACGCCTTGTGTATGAAGGATTGTAGAGTGATTCTAAGAAGCCTTTGTATGCAGGGTGCAAGAATTCCTTAACCCTGTTGTCTACTGTGTTAAGTCTGGTTAATGTGAAGGCCAGGTATGGGTGGAGTGACAAAAGTTTCACCTCACTGCTTGAGGTAGTGCACAATCTGCTTCTAGAGGACAACACGTTGCCTAAAAGTTACTATAAGGCGAAAAAGATATTGTGTTCGATGGGTATGGAGTATCACAAGATTCATGCTTGCCCCAATGATTGCATATGTACAGGCATGAATTCCAAGAAATGTCCAAGTGCCCTATCTGTGGGACTTCACGGTACAAAGTGAAGGATGAAGAAGAAAGTAGTTCTGATGAAAACTCCAACAAGGGCCCCCCAGCGAAGGTTTTGTGGTATCTTCCAATCATTCCAAGGTTTAAGCGTCTTTTTTCTAATGAGGATGATGCAAAAGATCTTACATGGCATGCAAATGGAAGGATTTATGATGGAATGGTCCGTCATCCGGCTGATTGCTCGCAGTGGAAGAAGATTGATGGTTTGTATCCGGATTTCAGGAAAGAGCCAAGAAATCTTAGACTTGGACTAGCCAGTGATGGAATGAATCCATATGGAACCTTAAGCACTCAACACAGTTCATGGCCAGTTCTGCTAATAATTTACAATTTTCCTCCTTGGTTGTGCATGAAGCGAAAATACATGATGTTGTCTATGATGATATCGGGCCCAAGACAGCCAGGAAATGACATTGATGTTTATCTAAGTCCGTTGATTGAAGATCTGAGAAATTTGTGGGACAAGGGGGTTGTAGTGTTTGATGCGTTTCGCAAGGAGACCTTTGAAATGCGTGCAATGCTTTTTTGTACCATTAATGACTTTTCAGCATATGGGAATCTCAGCGGTTACAGTGTTAAGGGTCATCATGCATGCCCCATCTATGAAGAAAACACAAGTTACATACAACTTAAACATGGGAGAAAAACAGTCTACAGTAGGCATCGTTGCTTTCAAACACCCAATCATCCTAATAGACGACTGAAAAAAGCTTTTAATGGAAGTCAAGAGCATGATATTGTGCCGATACCGTTGACTGGTGAGCAGGTATATTAGCACGTTCAACACCTGAATACTGTATTTGGGAAGACCCAAAAGAAGGATAAGAGTCAGAGTTGCATATGGAAGAAAAGGTCCATTTTCTTTGATCTTCCGTACTGGTCTGATCTTGACGTTAGATATTGTATTGATGTTATGCATGTGGAGAAAAATGTTTGTGACAGTGTGATTGGGACGCTCCTTAACATTCAAGGCAATACGAAGGATGGCTTGAATACCCGTCAAGATCTAGCTGATATGGGTATACGATCACAATTGCATCCAAGGTCTAATGGAAAGAAAATTTACTTGCCCCCAGCCTGCCATACTTTGTCCAAGAAGGAGAAGATAAGTTTTTGTCAGTGTCTTCGTTGAGTGAAGGTTCCACAAGGATACTCTTCAAATATTAAGAGCCTTGTGCAGTTGAAGGAGCTTAAGCTTGTAGGGTTAAAGTCTCACGATTGTCACGTGCTCATGCAACAATTGTTAGCCGTGGCTATACGAGACATCTTGCCAAACAAAGTCAGGTTAGCGATAACTCGCCTGTGCTTTTTCTTCCATGCTATATGTAGCAAAGTCATTGATCCTGTCAAGTTTGATGAGTTGGAAAATGAGGCCGCAATTATACTGTGCCAGTTGGATATGTATTTTCCCCCTGCTTTCTTTGACATCATGATTCACTTGATTGTGCATCTGGTCAGAGAAATCAAATGTTGTGGTCCTGTTTATCTACGGTGGATGTACCCGGTTGAGCGATACATAAAGATTTTAAAAGGGTATACAAAGAATCTATATCATCCAGAAGCTTCTATTGTTGAGAGGTACATTGTAGAAGAAGCCATTGAATTTTGTTCAAAATACTTAGAGAAGGCTAAACCTGTTGGCCTTCCTGAGTCTCGGCATGATGACAGAGTGGGTGGTAAGGGTTCAAGAGGACTACATGTGATCACTCCAAGTGTAGAAGATTTGTTACAAGTTCACTTGTATGTCTTGAACAACAGTAATGAAATTTTGCCATACATAGTTAAGCATGAAGCTTTAGTCAAACAGAATAATCCGAAAATGTCAAAGAATTGGGTGTTGAAAAAGCATAACAAGACTTTCTGTGATTGGTTTAAAGATACAATCTTTGCAGATGAGAATGCTTCAGAAACATTAAGAAAGCTAGCAGATGGGCCTAAAAGAAATGTTATAACCTGGCAAGGATATGACATAAATAGGTATTCATTTTACACAAAAGCACAAGATGACAAAAGTACAATGCAGAACAGCGGGGTCACCCTAAGGGCTGAATCTCAACACTTTGCAAGTGTCAATGACGCTAATCCCTGTGTAGCTTCCATCCCTTACTTTGGGTTCATTGATTAAATTTGGGAGCTTAATTATGTGAAATTTACGGTATGTGTTTTCAAATGTAAATGGGTTGACAGCAACACCGGTGTGCGCACCGATGATATAGGATTTACGTTGGTAGACCTAAAGAAACTTGGTTACCACAATGACCCTTTCATCGTGGCAGAACAAGCTAGACAAGTATTTTACGTGCAAGACCCTTGTGATGAAAGGTGGTGCGTGGTTCTGCAGGGCAAAACAATTGGTGTTAATGTAGAAGATGATGATTCATACATGGACACCTATGTTAGTCCTTTGACCGCTCAAATCACTCCTAACGTTGTCGGAGAAGAAGAAGCTGACGACGTTCATGCTAATCGAAATGATCATGATGAAGGAGAATTGATTAACATCGTATAATGTAATTTTCTGCAGAGACAGAGGTCACCAAAGCATGTAAGTGACAACTACATTTTTCTCTGATTGAGGCATCGGTATTTTGTTTTAGATGGTATCCTTAGGACTTCATACAGCTCATGTTTGTCGCCAGTTTCATCATCCACCACCTTTTTCTTCTCTATCTTCTAACGCTTATTGTTGTTAAACCCATATTTATGCTTTCTTCCCTTCACGTCTTGTTTTATCACAACTTTAGCCGAATCTCCTATCTTCAGCACAGTTGAATCTCCTGTCTTATTCTCCAATGACACACTTTGATGGCCTGCATCTCTTTTCCTCATATGTTCTAGTGCTTCAGCTTCAGAATGCATAAAGCAATCTGAATTTTCCAGTGATCACCAAAGGCTTCTGCATCAGCATTGACACTTTCCACCCTCTTTGGTTTATGCTTTTGTGCTGCATTCCGTGCTTCCTCCTTATAAATCTCAGATTTATTAGAGGTTGCACTAGAACGATCAACACCAATCTGTGCTTCTTCCTCGTCTACCAGCTCAATATCTTTCCTTTCAACTTTTGTTTTGTAAATTACAGTGTAGTTTACAAAAGCAAATTGGTCTGATCTATAATTTCGTCCTAGGTCAACCAAATTGGTCCGATCTCCAGGTAATCTTTTCTTGAGTTTGTCCATATAAATCAATCATATTATAATGAATTTAATGAATCTTATGTGTTTAACAAAACCAAAATGGATTTATATGTAATTAACTTACCTAATATACTTTCAAAAATAAGGAAATCATGGGTTTTTAAAGGTTAAATAGGATATACTTTTAAAATTATGTATGTGACACCCTCTACCCCGACATACATATTTATATAATATTATACATGAAAATATGGAATTAATTAAAATGATTTTATTCAATAAATATAAAGGAGCTCACATGGGTAAAACATTCACATTCACGTTAATCACCAAATTAAAGTAGCATGTTCAGAATGTTATGCATATAATATAGAAACCCATGTCACAATGTCACATCCTACTGAAGCATTGTGTTCCAGCGTACTCCAGCATGAGGTTCTCCATAGCTATCCACCTAACCATCTGCTCCCACGAGCAAAAAGTTCGAGATTATCGTAGCATCTAAACACAAACAACAAGCAGGGAGTGAGTTATCACATTCCTAACTAATAGAGAGAAACAAAATAACATAGATATACATGTCGTATAAATGAAATACAGCTTACTTAAACACATCTCACGTCATTTTACCACTCATCGCGTGACATCACATCTCAACACTACACGTCTCACACATTTTCACATCATTCACATACTCAGAAATCAAAACACGATATCACTCAACCAATCAATATCAATTAATACACAAGTGTTATGCAA
The DNA here is from genome assembly GCF_004193775.1 of Glycine soja. Lineage (NCBI taxonomy): Eukaryota > Viridiplantae > Streptophyta > Magnoliopsida > Fabales > Fabaceae > Glycine > Glycine soja. Next base: position 33,313,968 of record NC_041009.1, on the reverse strand, counting down.
CAAATATACTAAGACTCAATCCTATATGCAATGTGGTACCATGCCAGTGAAAAACCTCATCGGACGCCTAGGAGTACATGACAAGACATATCACACATTGGTAAGTCAAGTCACTCTCATTGGGTAAAATCATAGGGAGATTAGTCAAGGTCACTCTGTTTTGTGAGAATGCTCCAACAATATGGGATAAACATAGACTTCAAGGAACATTCAAACCGAGTGTATTGAACCCCAAAGCCTATACTCCGAAGAGTCTGAGGGTTTTTCCCACCTGATTCAGGTCCAATCCAGAAAACATTTTAGCACGCAAACTTTATCTATGAAGTGTACACAATACATGACTCCTCAACTGTTATCATAATAATTTAAACTCGTCGCACCTCAAAGTGATTAAAGTCGTCAGGTTCCCACAGTGGATTTCATCACAATACTCGTCGCGCATTACCTTGTCGTCCTTAAAGGGTCTTACAGTTGAGTGATTGTATGGTTCATAGCTCACAACTCAATACATATGTGTGATCTCATAATTTAACACATACTCAACTTGTCACTTACACATAGTTCATCAGACTTCCATAATCCCAAGACAACACGTTATCACCCCTCATGCATTATATATATGTCACACAACTATAATATTAATATCTTATGTTCATATGATTAAACCTTTCTAACAATTTCACATAATCATATCGAAATCAAAGGAATCAAAATCATAGGTCAAAAACATGAAAACACCAAGAGCACTCAATTTTATCAACCAATTCGCATCAGGGCATCAATTGGCCCGCTGTCGCAACCTACCCTTCGGCGGGAGGGCGACGCGTGACTCGCGAGATGCGTGTTCCACGAAAGGAATACGCGTGGAGTCGCCACCAACGTTTATTTGAGGAAAACGTCGGAAAAACCGGAAAAGACGCGATCTACGAACTTTTAAGTGAAAGGTTCGGGAGTTATATTTACACACGGGGAAGGTATTAGCACCCCACACGTCCGTCACAAGGGACGGCAGCCTTTAATCGAATGTGCAAACATGACTTTGATTTTTACGTTCCCTTTACGTTCTTATATCTTTTATGCCTTTTTTATATTTTTCTCTTTTTGTGGTCGACAAGGGTGTTTTCCCTTTGCTCCTACGTATTCCTCAATTGTGATGAGGAAATCAGACCTACGTAGTTCTTTCGGAACAAAGTGTTTGGTTAAGTCGTTTTTGTCTTTTTTGCAAAATGTTTTTATTGAACAAAAGGTCATTTAAGGTGTTGGACCATTAAACGGTCTTTTGATTTTGAAAGGAGAGAAACGTTAAAGCATTTGGACCATTAACGATCTCTTGGGGTGGTCGACAAAAGCGGGGCTTTTGCTCCTACGTATCCTCAATTGCGATGAGGAAATCAGACCTACGTAGTTTCTTGCAAAAGCAGTAAAGTTATATGTTGATTTTATGCTTTTGAACGGTCCATGTTAACCGATAAAAGCAAAGAGAACCGTTTAAGGCATTGGACCTTAAAACGGTTTTTAGTGATTTTTCGGACAAAACTTGATTTGTGAGTTGATTTTAGTCTTAGTTTCACTTTGGTTATTCATCAATTCATTCAAGGAAACTTCCTAAGAAAAACGTCCGATTGATTTTTTTAATTATTTTATTCGAAGATATTTTGATTATTTTATTATTATTTTTCAAGATATTTTGATTATTTTATTATTATTTTACTTTTTTTCGGTTTAACCGAGGTTATAGCGTGAACTATCGGTTAGATTTCGTTTTAAAAGTGATTAAATGAGATTACAACACAAATGATCGGTTGAAATTCATTTTATCATTTATTAGGTGAGAAAACGGCTTAAATAAACGGTAAAAGCGCGTTAAAGACGGAAGAAAAGAAATCGAAAATGAACGAAATAAAGATGAAAGCTTAAAAAAACAAGAAATGAATTGAAAGTCTCGGATTCGAAAAACTTACCCGTTGAAAAACGAAGAACGGATGAAGAATGGTGAAGAACGGACGAAAACCTTCACGGATTTGCTTACGGAAACATCTCGGAAGCGTTACAGAAGCACCTCAGCTTGGATTTTCTTCACGGAAACAATTTCTTTTACCCAAAACAGCTGAAATACATAGCCAAGGGGCTCCGGGATCCTTAGAACAGCCCCCTTCAGCCTATTTATAGGAAAAAGGGGGAGGAGTCCAGAAGCAACCCAGCTCCATAAAAAACATTCTGGAAGGCCCAATCCAAAATTTCGAAATTTCTATTTGCACCCCCCAATTTTGATAAGTTCACCCCCCCTTCTTTCGTAATTTACGGAAAAGTTACGGAAGCATATAGGACTTGATTTTCTTCTTTTTTTTCTCTTCCCTCTCACCCGTATTAAGTAAAATATGCTTATTTAGGGTTATGGGAATTTTACGGAAGCATTACGGGTGTCCCGGAAGCCCCGGAATCTCATTTTTCAACAAAACGGGGGGTGTGGTGGCAACCTCGCTCGCCCAGGCGAGCTCAGCTAGCCCAGGCGAGCTAGGTTGCTTCAACTTTAAGCAAGAAATTGCCCAGAAACCTCTAGAAGGGCCCAGATTCAAAAATTACTATTTGCACCCCCCATTTTACTAAATACACCCCCCTTTGGCTTTTTTTTGGTGATTCTTTTTTCGTAAAGTTACGGAAATTTACAAATTTCGTAACGATACTTGTTTTCTTTCCGTAATGTTACGGAACCTTGCGGATTACATAATCATCCCTTTTTTGACTTACGGAATGTTACGGAACCTCACGAATTGTGCAACGATGCTTCCTTTTTTATTTCCGGTGTGTCACGGAACCTTACGGATTGTGCATCAATACTTTCTTTTGATTTCCGGCACGTCACGGAACTTTACAAATTGCCTAATGAGGGGTGCCAAGCACCTCAAAATGACCAAACACATGTTGCATGCCACCAAGCAAAGGTCCCCGGACGAAATTAGGGTATGACAGTTGCCCCTCTTTACTTGTCTTTTATTGGAGATAAAAGGGAAGTAAAGATAAGACACTAATTTCGTTCCTCGCGATTGACGAGAGTCGCGGGTGACTATAAAATACCTCCGCATGTAAATGACTTGTTGTCCCCGGGGGAACAAAAGGTGCAGAAGACGATGTCAGTCTCTGCATGCTATCAAGCGTTCTGTCTTACAGATAGCAAAAGTATGTTTATACAGATAACCACTCGGGTATTTCCGCCCGTCAGCGTGACTCAAATGTCAGTATGACAGATCTTGTGAGCGCGGAAGATGACGTAAATCTCCGCGTGTCAACGGGCTTGTCGGCCGCGATTGACGAAGGGCGCAGGAGACGACGTTAGTCTCTGCGTGCTATCAAGATTTTCGTCTTACAGACAACAAAAATGAATGTTTATACGGATAACCACTTGGGTATTTCCGCCCGTCAGCGTGACTCAAATGTCAGTATGACAGATCTTGTGAGTGCGGAAGATGACGTAAATCTCCGCGTGTCAACGGGCTTGTCGGCCGCGATTGACGAAGGGCGCAGAAGACGACGTTAGTCTCTGCGTGCTATCAGGCTTTTCGTCTTACAGACAGCAAAAAAGAATGTTTACACGGATAACCACTCGGGTATTTCCGCCCGTCAGCATGACTCAAATGTCAGTATGGCAGATCTTGTGAGCGCGGAAGATGACGTAAATCTCCGCGTGTCAACGGGCTTGTCGGCCGCGATTGACGAAGGGCGCAGAAGACGACGTTAGTCTCTGCGTGCTATCAGGCTTTTCGTCTTACAGACAGCAAAAAAGTTTTGAAAGTGCGGACAACCGCTTGGGTATCTCCGCATGTCACGTGACTCCAGTGCCAGCATGATAGAACTTGTGAGGGTGGCCGACAAAAGCGAGGCTCTTGCTCCTACGTATCCTCCAATGAGGAACTCAGACCTACGTAGTTCTTGATAACTTGTGAGACTTGAAAAAGTCTCCACCGGAAGATGCTGACATCTCCGGAAAAGGCGCAGATGACCACATTGGCCTCTGCTCGTCAATCACACTTGGGGTCACTGAATGACGAGGTGCGGATAATCGTAAGGTGTCTCCGCGGGCTACCAGCTCTTGGGTCATGGTAACAAAAAGCGGTGTGGTCGACAAAAGCAGGGCTTTTGCTCCTACGTATCCTCAAATGAGGAACTCAGACCTACGTAGTTCTGGATAACTTGTGAGACTTGAAAAAGTCTCGGTGTTTTCTCCACTAAAATGCAAACATGCTTTAGTAAAGAGACCAATATTCCAACTGATTAGAGCAGCATGTGCCTTTTTTGAGTGAAAAACAATGCGTCTTCCGGGGAAGAAGAGTCTGCTGATGAAACCCCCCCATAACCATAAATGAGATTTTGGATGTTAGCATTTCGTTTCTAAATGACCATTTAGAGGAAACACTGGGTTCAACAAAAAATAGAAGAAAATCACTCAGAGTGTATCAACCTCGCACAGGTAAGTGTTTCATCCTAATTCCGAACCATAGATATGTTACGACTTGACTTTGCGAATTATTTCCTATCAAATCAAAGATTACATGCGTGATCATGGATCAATAGGACTTCCCTTGGAAATGGGTTCTTTTGGTGGGTTTTTCGGCTTTTGATTGATTTGATTTTTTCTGGCTTTCTTCCTTTTCTGTTCTTGTTTGACACAAGGCGAACAAGTCACCGACGCACAGGATTTTGGTTGGTAATCAAAGGGAGAAGACCACTTTAGGTCATGGTTTCCTTTCCTTCCTTTTGTTCATTTGGTGACAATTCTGTATTGTTCAGATATGGTCTGGTCAAAAGACCTTTCTGCACATTTCTTCTGCTTCTTTGATCAGGAACTTTCTTTCCTTCCTTTTTAACTTTCTCCCATTCTTTGGTTAGGAATTTTCTTTCTTTTCTTTTCGCTTTCTCCCACTCTTTGACTGGGAATTTCCTTTCTTTTCTTTTCGCTTTCTCCCACTCTTTGACTGGGAATTTCCTTCCCCCTTTTTTTTGCTTCCGAGGGTAAGGATTGACATTCTCACCCTAGGTCAAGGTTTATGGTGAGTTAGGATTTTGGCTCAAGGCTTGTAGAATGGCTAGACATGATACATGTCAGGGTTTGGGTTTGGTTCAAGGATAAAAAGGGATGCCCCACATTATTTCCATGACACAAATGCAAAAATGATGATTTTGGAAATTTTATGCAAAACTGGTCATGCATGCACCTATGCGGACACTCAAGTGTCAAATTTTTATGGTCATGTGATGCTAGGGCTCATGATTCATTTCCTGTATTTTAAATCAACCCAATGTTTCCAAAATATGTTCTTTTATCCATTTGTGCATTTATCCGAGTCCATTTTGGGCGTCCAGGAAAATCTTCACAGCATTCACCCTTCAGGTGTATACACATTTTTTCAAAAACTAGTTATGATCAGTGAATTTTTTCAAAGAAAAGTTGGAAGTCATCTCTTTTCAAAAGCATGTTGGTTTTTCAGCTAGACAACTTATTTTTCTTTTTTCTCTTTTTTTTATTTGTTTATTTCTTTTTCTTGTTTGCTTTTGTTTTTTTTTTCCCCTTTTTTTTCATGAGGTATTTTGCTACCTAAACATGTGTATATTTTTGTGAGGTATTTTTGCTATATACATGCATATCCAAGGTATCTTGCTACCTAAACATACATATATATATATTGTGAGGTATCTTTTTGCTACATACATGCATATCTAAGGTATCTTGCTACCTAAACATACATATATATTTTGTGAGGTATTTGTTTGCTACCTAAATTACATACATGCATATCTAAGGTATTTTTCACTACCTAAACACACATACATATATTTTGTGAGGTATGACTACCTTCCGAGCTTGTGCTCGTTTTATTTAAATTCTTAGGATCATGAGCAACTAGGTGTGTCCCAATATGACTTGAGAAACAAAAGATGATCAAATAGCAAGCAGAAATTTAAAAGTTACTAGATTGCCTCCTAGTAGCGCTTCTTTAACGTCTTGAGCTGGACGCCTAATGATTTGTCGGTCATGGACCTAGTACTTTGCTTACCTTTGGCTTTGGACTTGGTCGCCTATTGGTCGGCCATGTGTCATAGGCAACGCTCTAACCTTTTTATGGATGAGCTGAGGTGAACTCTAAAGGTGGTGGCGGTGTGTCTATTGCCCGCTACCGGCCATCCCAATGCTGATGTGGTGTTTCGCCCTGCGCCTGCCTGGGGGCGCAGTATTTCTTGATGAAAGCTCGATTGGTAGGGGGGCCTGATGACCTTGTTGGGGGCGACATGCACTCCCTATAACTGACAGAGACCCGTATTTAGAGCTGGCAACTCCAAGACCCTGTTGGCCTTCTTCGGGTCCACTAGGTGTCTTGTAGGCACAATCCCTGCGAACAATAGATGACATCAAAAATCAGTTGGGGGAGGTGCATACTTACCTATGCCACGACGACATAAACTTGCTGGGGGGAACGAGCACCCTGTAGGGCTGACAGAGGCCCGTAACCAGAGCTGGAAACCCCAGGGCCCTGTTGGACTTCTTCAGGTCCACTGGGTGTCTTTGTGGGTGCGATCCCTGCAAACAATAGATGGTATCAGAAATCAGTTGAACCATATGCATACTTACCCATGTCGGGACGACACAGACCAACTGATACTTTTGCAGGGGGAGATTGGCATTGCGGTCGCTGGGCAGAATGTTGCTAAGTAACAACGTCATTTATATCTGTGTAAGAGTGGTCGTGTTGGTGCGCATGATCCACACTCGTCTCTTTGCAGCGGCACGGGTGAAATCTTGCCCCAGTATGCATAGTAGCTGCGTGATAGCCTCCCTCTCTGGTTGTGCTTGCACAGTTGGTCGCCCTCCAATATTAGGGGGTGGCCCAGAAACTGATAAAAGGAAACTACTGGCCCCTTAACCGGGAGCGCGAGTCTCGGTTAAGCATTTAAGGGCAGAGGACCTTAAATTATCTTAAGGTGTGGATATGGAGCCCACTGAAAGTGAGGACGCGTAGCCCTCTAAAGGCGAGGGCGTGTAGCCCTCTAAAGTTCAGGACGTGTCGCCTTTTGAAGGCGAGGGAGTGTAGTCCTATGAAGGTGAAGGTACATGACCCTTTGAAGGCGAGGACGTGTAGTCCTCTGAAGGCGAGGACGTGTAGTCCTCTGAAGGAGAGGGCGTGTGGCCCTCTGAAGGCGAGGGCGTGCGGCCCTCTGAAGGCGAAGACATGTAGTCCTCTGGAGGTGAGGGTACTAGTACCCAAGGGTTCACCCTTATGAGAAAGCAAGAGATCGACTCATCGAGAGGGTCGGTCATCCCAAATCCACACGACTAGATATTAGATGTAGGAAATCTATGCAGTTAACATGATTTTTAGGGATGCAGATGCATGCAACCTTTGTCTTGAAATGCGGTAAATGCAGACTTCCTATGAGACAATGCAATGTAATGGAAAGTTGTACAATGTTCATGACATTCTTTCCTTATTTTGTGATTTTAATTTTGATTTAATTTTTTGGAAAACATAGATTGACTGTCCTTTTGAAAGAGGTGATAATTCATGCAACATCATCCTATCTTTTTGTAAATCTCTCCGGGAACTCCCTCAGAGTGTATGTTCTTTTTGATTTAGTCACTTGACCATTTTGGAGTGACGGCAATGGAGCCATTTGATGTTTAATCAATCTATTTGAAATTCCAGGGTTTGTCCCCCCTTTTTTTCTTGTTAAAAAAACATCGACGGGTGAGAACTTTTGATCTGCCCCTATGTTCACTTGAGGCTCATGCACGATGCCCCTCATTGTCCCAGTGTAAGGCTTTAAGGTACCAATTTTTATCTTTCGTCATGACCTTGTAGCTGGGAACCTATTGGGTGAGAACTTCTAATCTGCCCCTAGGTTCGCTCGAGGTTTTTTTGCATGGTGCCTTTCATTGCCCCAGTGTAGGGCTTAGAGGTACCAATTGTTGTCTTGTTTTCACAACCTCGTAGTGAGGAAGAATGAAAGAAGCAGTTGATTCTTGCAAAAAGAATTTCCCAAGGACGAGAAATAGTTGAAGGATTTTTCAGTTGATGGATTTAAGTCAAATGACTCCTATGTAGAAGCAAGATGCTTTGATATCTTGATGATGCTAAAGGATCAAGTGCTTCTAAGTTTTATTCAAGACAAGAATCCAAGAAAGTCAAGATATATGATCAAGTTTGATCTCTTAGAATCTTTAGGAAGAAGTTTCCAAATTGAAAACAAACAAAAGGTTTGACCAAAGAATTCTATCATTTCTAATTGAGATTTGCTCTCTGGTAATCGATTATCAGCAGCTGAAAAATGTTTATAACAACCACTAGAAATTTGAATTCAAAATTTATAATGTGTAATTGATTACACATGGATGGTAATTGATTACCAGCAGTTTATTGAACGTTTTAATTCAAATTTTTAAAACCTGTAATCGATTACACAAGTCTTGTAATTGATTACCAAAGGGGATTTTCAGAAAATAATTTCCAAGAGTCACATCTATCAAATGTTTTATGAATGGCCATCAAAGGTGACTTGGAAACACGAATTTAAAGAGAGTTTTCATTGCCCAAAATGGTTTTATCCTCTCAAAAGATTAAGAGAGTTTTTCTGAACTGAAATGTCTTATCTTCTCAAAAAGATTCCTTAGTCAACCACTTGCATATTCGATAAGGAATTTTGATTGATCTTCATTGTACAATCTACCCCTTTTAAGAGAGATTTCTTCTTCTCTTCTTCTTATTTATGAAAAGGGATTAAGAGACCATGGGTCTCTTGTTGTAGAGGATTTTTGAACACAAGGGAAGGGTTGTCCCTGTGTGGTTCAAACTTTGTAAAAAGAGTTTTACAAAGAGAGTGGAAAATCTCAAGTGGGTTGCTTGAGGGCTGGACGTAGGCACGGGAAGTGGCCGAACCAGTATAAATCAAGTTTGCATTCCTCTCTTCCCTTAAACTTCTTTTATTTATTGCTATTTATCTTTTGCTTTAAAGAAGTTTATTTTGAATTGTCTTTTGAGTAATTCATGTTTAAGGGTGCATTATTAATCCGAAAAGAGAGAGTGAAAGTTTAATTGGGGAATAGTCTTCGTATCTTAATTCAATCCCCTATTTTTCTTAAGGTAATTGAGGCCATTTGTCCAACATCCTATTCTTGATAACTCACTTCTCTCTAAAAAGACAAACTTTCTGGAATGTTAAAATGAGGTCACATGAACGTCTTGAAAACACAGTTAATCAAATGCTTTCCCTTTTTTTTTTGAAACTTATTTGTTTTGAACTTTACTCGTTGTTTTACAGCACCCCCACCAACGTGCAGGACGAGCAATCTCTTATTGAACGGTCTTGGAAGTTAACACTCAAGAGCGTAGGTCGCTTAGAGCAAACAAACCAATGGCTTACACTCACATTCCGGCAGAAGTTGAATAAGCAAAGATGTGTTTGTGAAAGGATGAGAGAGACAAGGATGTCAAATTCATTCATTTTAGCATTGTAACTGTGGTTTACAATAATGGCATAAACTTGGAAATCCTGATGAGTCATTAGAGACACCTAACAACAGCCTTCAAAATTGCCCCATGTGTGGTGTCGCTTGTCAGTGTTAGGATTCAACAAGCGATTCTCCTCAAATTTCAGCCAGCCCACATCAATTAGACTTTGCACCTTATGCTTCAGGGTCATACAATGCTCAATGGAATGCCCCGGGGCTCCTCCATGATAAGCACACGTTGCGTTCGAGTCGTATCCTTAGAAAAATGGAGGTTGAGGAACCTTGGTTGGGGTTATGGCTACCATTGAATTATCGAGTGGATATGGGATCAAGTTTAGCATATGACAATGGAATTTGGGGTGAACCCTACAGGCTTTCTGCTGCAAAATTCCTTTTTGTTGGTGTTTTTTGGTTTGTGCTAAAGGTGGTCTTCGTCATTGGAAGTGCGGTAGACAGGCTTTGTGGTTGATTTAGGGATGGCCTTTATGGATAACTGGGTGGTGGGTAAGGAGGAGGTTTGTTATTGGCTGAGTAATGACATTGTTGGGTTGGTGGGAAACTTGGCCGTATAGGAATGGCAGTCACAACATGGGTTTCTTGTGGCGTCCCTAAATTAATGACTGGTTTAATAGTAATAATTTAAATAACAAAAACCATGATAATTTTTTTTCTTCGTTTTCTTTTTCATTTCTTTCTCTTTTCACCATAACTAGGTTTAGAAGGAAAATCCTCACTATAAAGTCCTGAATGGCCAGTTCACAACTCTACTCGGAGTCATTTCTTTCTTACCGCTCATAATTCTCTAAATTATTTTGCTGTCTCAAAAGGAAGAATATACCAGCCATTACTTTAGGTCGTCACGTGAAAATAAAAGGATAAAGTACAGTCGGTAAATTCTTTTACAAATAAAGTTGCTAATGCTTTCTTTTCAAATAACAAGATCGATCATAAATGCAATCATCATTTAAAGTTGTCCAAAATATGGGAGTTTTACAAAATATATAGTGTCATCCAGAGCAAAGGTGTCCATAGTGGTGGCTTCAGCCACATGTATACAATCATCAAATTCCTATACATCAGGTCTACCCATACAAAAACAAAAGAGTAAACCTAACAGTCAGTCCTAGATACACCCACCCTCAAAATATAAAACCAATCCATAGAGCTGTCCACTAGGATGAAGAGCCTCCGCTGATCGCCATCTCCCTCGGGCCACTATCCTCCGTGGAGTCTGCCTCAGATGCCGACATGACTTCCTCGGGAGAATCCACCTCAAGAAGTGGATCCTCATCACCCTCTAGAAAGTCAAGGGCATCCACAGCAGGCTCAGGAGGTAGCTCCTCCAGGTCCTCCTCAGGGTCTTCCTCGGATGACGTTACCTCGATCACTTGGACGGGCTCCACTAGACGATATGGTGTAGGCGTGGGTAGTATCCATTCCACCGTGCGCTGAAGCGTCCGTGCAGGTTCATCTGGATGCACCAAAGAAGTAGCCGTGAATCGAATGGTGCCCCGAAATCGGCACCTCGTGTTGCCTTCAAGGGTCTCCCAAGCTCCCTCTAGGCACTCCATCTCTACTCGATCACGGATTAGCTGCGCCGCCATCACGATCTACAAGAAAGAAGAGAAAGGGGTAGACTCTTTCACAAGAATCTAACTGCGCTGCACACAATGCATCTCATAACCACTACATGACGTTAAAAGGAGTATCTTAAGGCTTTTCATCTCTGGTAATCGATTACACAACCTTGGTAATCGATTACCAGAGGCTAAACTTGAATTACACAGCCTCAGGACATGAAATATGCAATAATACACTGTGTAATCGATTACACATGCCTGGTAATCGATTACCAGTGACCCATTCCTCTGTGTAATCGATTACACAGGCTGGTAATCGATTACCAGAGACTCCCTAAGTTTCCTGACTTCGTTTTCAAGCCTGGTAATCGATTACACCCCTTGGTAATCGATTACCAGAGACCATCTTAGCCTCCTGTCTTCAATTTTAAGCCTTGTAATCGATTACCCACCCTTAGTAATCGATTACCAGAGGCCACAAACCACATATTACACAAAATTCACAGCTGGCCAGCCACCACAAGCCTCCTTGCTTTGTGGTCTTGTTTTCCTTTTATCTGTTGACTGCTAGGAGCTCGCCTGCTTAGGTACATCACAGGTTCTCACTGACCGACTATGCCCGGGTTGGGTCGGGATTGGTCAAGCTTGGTTTTGGGCAATAGCACCCCACCTGACGTCCCCAAGGTCTCCAGACCCCCGCGACATATCTCCAGGTACCACTCTGTGGTCAACAATAAAAGCAGGAAGTTTCACCCTTCAACACTTCCTCATCTCAAGCTTGTAGGATTATGGGGTACCCATCACATGTGGTACTAGGTGGCGGTCGGGCGATGGTGCACAACAAGTTTTCCACATCCACAATGCGCGCATAAACCCACCATCCCCTGTTGCCCACCTCCAACTGAGCTCACGTACTCCCACGTAGCCCATATCCTCGTTTCTCTCAACACCGGGTCCCCATCAATCCTCCCAAGCTTTCACAACATCCAAGCAAAACAACATTCACACAGCACAAGCTATCACAGCCAAGCAAAACAGAGTAAAGGCAGAAAACTCTGCCAAAACACCAACCAAAAATCACAGCTTTTTCCCACTCAAAGACCCCAGTAACAATTCCTTTGATCCAATTCGTTAACCGTTGGATCGACTCCAAAATTTTACTGGAAGTCTATAGTGCATAAGCCTACATTTTGACCGTTGGGATCTACTAGCAAACATCCAGAACTCATTCTACATTACTCTTTCCACAACCAGCAAATACATGGATTTTTTCTGCACTTGTGCAGAATTCTGCTGCACAATTTTACAGCAAAATCTGCACAAAGAGCATATTTCGAAAACCACACTTCCCCTCATCCAATCTTGCCCAAATCAATTCCTACAAGTCCCAATTCATGTATCAATCATGTCTAACCCAAAATCAAGCTTCAAAACACAGCAACACAGAATCTAGGTGTCCAAAACCCCTCAATTCAATGGGTTTTCTAGGTTTGAAAAGTGAAATTTAGAATGAGGTAAATTTGAAGCAAACTCTCACCTCACACAAGTCCATAACATCAATCTAAACTTGCCCAAACTGGATTTACACCTAAAATTCCACCAAATCAAAATTTGACTCTTCAACACCCAATTTTGCCCTAGAAATGGCTCTTGGTTCACTTTGGTCATTTGTTTTTTTTTTCTCTAGCTCAGCCTAACCTTTCTCACATGCCCTAAATGACATTTCAAGCTAGTATTAACTCACTTTAACCTCCATTTACCACAGAATTCAGACTTAGCCTTCCAACTCTCAAAGTCTCACTCTTTTTCCACTCATAACATCACATTCTCACTTTCTAACCCTAGGTTAGTTCTACCCTTCATCTCTAACAGTTTTCCATCAGCAATTTCAGCATATAAACATCACAAACATCATCACAAAAACCCTAAAACAGAATGAGTATGTCTAACTCATCCAAACATGGTAATTTCAACAAGTTTTCAGCAAATGCCTTCACAAATAATCATCACACAGCAGAAAACTAACAAAACCACCCATCATATCTCCCAAAACCCCATACCCACGAAATTTAAGAGAGAAAGAAGTCCACCCAAACCTGAATTTTCGAAGTCCTACTCGTAGCCACGCACTTCACGACTCCAAAAATGCCCTCCTTTCGCGATTTGGAGTAGAAATGAGCACCAAAGGTTGGAGCTTTGTGTGGAGCTTCAATGGTGAATGAGGGAGGAAGAAAAGCAACGTGAGGGAGAGGGAGAGAGAGAGCTGTTCTGAAAAAAAAGTGTGGGGGCTGAGTGAAGAGAGAGAAAAGCTTTTGGTCTTAAATAAAAGGGTTTTCTCTTTTTCTATTATTTTATTCAAGCTCTGCCACATGTCCCTATTTGATTGGAGCAAAAGGGCCCACTTTCTCTTTTTGACTGTGACCCATACTCAGTCACAAAAGTGAGAAAAATCTGACCTTTGAAACGCTAAAATCCTGCCTCGGTTTGCATGCCGTTTCTCTGATTCCAGTTTCTCGCGTTTCTCTGCGTCCGCCGGGGCCAGTTTTCGAAAGCAAGCAATATATATATCAAAACGCTCAGAATAAAACCCCGAGCGTGGTTTAGAGGTTGGTTTCGTTAAATTTTAAGTCGCACGCAAAAAGATGATTTTTAACTAATTAATTAGGAATTAACCCATAACCTCCCAGTTATGGATTTCTCTCCCTTAATTAGCCTAACCCGCATATCTTGCCCCCCGCTATTCCTACTTCTACCAAGAACATATAGGCATATACACTGAATAATACTTATATATAATCATTCAAAATACATCGTTTCCATAAACTCCGGGTAGAAATTTCCAGGATGTTACATTTCTCCCTCTTTCTCACCCTCTTCATTTGCCCCAGTTTTCTCAGTCGTCCTAGTAGGATGATCAAATTTGCCTCTTTTCGGACCCACATTGATCCTTTCACTGGCGAAGACCAAATCTGCAAAGCTTTGAGGGAGTGTAGCCCACCATCTTTTCATAGTAGAGTACCGATAATGTGTCTACCATCACGATTATCGTCTCCCTTTTTGCACATGTTCTGTAGTTGCATCCTATCCGGAACCATATCAGAATAGTACTGATACTGCCTAAGGAAGGCAACCATTAGGTCCTTCCAAGTATGGACTCGGGAAGGTTCCAAGTTAGTGTACCAAGGAACAGCTACCTCAGTAAGACTTTCTTGGAAGAAATGTATTAGCAGTTCCTCATCTTTGCGTATGCCCTTATCTTCCGACAATACATCTTTGGATGGTTCTTGGGGCAAGTAGTCCCCTTGTACTTGTCAAAGTCCAGCACCTTGAACTTGGGAGGGGTGATGATATTGGGTACTAGGAACAACTCTTCTAGGTTAGCAAAGGCATAATCTTTACCCCCTTCAATGGCCCTGAGCCTTTCCTCTTTCCCATTTCTGCCATAGCATGAGGGTTTTTAACCGCTGTGGAATGTGAGGGTTGTGGTTGTGGGTGACACTGAGGGCCCTCCAAAGTGTTTTACAGGGGTATACCACCAACTGCTTGCCCTTCAGTGGCATATCCGAGGCAAGGCTCGAAGTCGGCTAGATTGTGGTGGGGCATTCCATGTGTCTCCTCCATGGGTCGAGAGACATGTGCATGATCAGATTGAGGTTGTTGGCTCTTAATGAGTATAGGTGTGGAGTTATTGACATCCTCATTGGGAATGTACGCCACATTGGGTGGTGTATAGTTTGGGAGGCAAGCCATATGGCGGGAAGGCGTGCTTGTTTTGAATTTGCACATCATGGGGTCATCCATACTTCCCAAATCTTTGCCTACCATATTTGAGGTTGGATGATTCATTTGCTTGAGGCCAGATGGGAGCATCGGGTTCACCTTAGCGACAGAGCTAGTAGCGGCAACTATAACCGCATTGGCTTCCATTATCTTCTTCATGCTCATCATGGCCTCCATCATTGTGGCCATTTGCTCTTTCATGGCCTCCATTTTGGCCTTCATCTTCTCTTGCACCTCCTCTGCTTCACCCATTACTCTAGCTCTAGCACGAGTTCGGTAAGGGCGCCATAAAGCGTGTCCTTTTCTTTTTGATAACAATGATTAAGTTCATTTTATTTTATTTTATTTTATTTTTCAAGGAAAGAATGCAATGAGCAATGCAACCAATGAAAAGCATGGATGCATACGAATGATGTACAGTTGAAGTATTGCGAATTTTTACGCAGGATATGGGGTTGAATCAATTTAGATTTTCAACATGGTCCATGACATCTTTGTCAAGATGAAACTGGAAGTAACAAGGACATCAACAATCCTAAATATATTTGGCAGTAGACGAAGCAGTGATGTGACTCGATTCATCTTTTGCCCCAATTTTGCAAGACGGTTACTTCCATATTTCAACTTGACTTGATGAACTTTTTTCGAAAAAGCATGAGCTTGGTTCAACCCCATAACCCAGGGAATGGCAATTTTGATCGCCAATACTTCAACAACATTTCACAGGGATGAAAGACTCGGGAATACGCATACTATGCATGGAGAATGTAATTATCAAATTGAGATGCCCGAAGAAACATCTTTTCTTAGTTAACTATGCATTAGGTACCATGTTCACTCATTTTGTTTTTAAGTGAAACGAGTTTATGATCCCAACATGGTTGGCTCATGGTACCGAATATATGCAACCAAGAATGCATCATGAATTTTCATGCTTCCTTTTTTGTTTTTGTTTTGTAGAGGAAAATGCAAGGCTCACGCATGAGCAAACATGAAAACAAAAGGTATGCAGTTTGTAGAACAAAAAGTATGTTGAACGCATATGCATGATGATGCAATGACTCATGCAAAATGTGATGCTGGAATATGATAACGGACAAGTGTAGGAACGATATGTTCATTATGATGCCATGAAGAGATGCTTATGCATGCTAGAGATAAAATGCGGGAGTGATTTGATTCGCACTGATTTTTGGAGTAAAACGCGGGATAAACTCATTTTATTCAAAAAGTTTATAACTAGTCAAGATTTGAGCGACAATACAAACTTCCTGGCGGTTTCTAATCATATGGGCCATTAAGTCTATCCTATGCTGACAATAGTTGAGAAGTCTGTGGATCTCCTCGGGAGCGGAGTAGGTGTCCGCCATTGCTTTGGCCTTGGCTAGCAATCGGGGAAGTTCTTGACTCCCGTTCAAGGTAAAAGCAAATCGGTTCATCCACATGGTTGCCTCTTGGTGTAACGAGTCGATCACCCTTCCTCTAGCCTCCTTTTCTGCGTACACTTGGGCATACTCATCCGCCACCCTATGCTTGTGGGCTGTGGCTAGGCTTAGTTCTTCTTGATACTTGCTAATGATGGCTAACATGTTGGTCTCTGTCTCGCATAAACGCTAAGACAAACTTCTTTTGTCCTCGAGCAAGCCTTCAACTCATCCTGTCTACCCGCGATTGGTCCCTTTCCTCCCTCCAGAGTTTAAACTCGTTATTACTACCCCATAGAGCCCCTCGGAACTTGTTCCGGCCGTGCTCTTCCCTACGATCCCTCTTGGTCTCTTGTTCCAATGCCTTGGTGGTAGCTACATTTACATCCCTCAGTTCGGCATTCTCCTTTCGGATCCTAAGAGCCACTGATTTGAACCTTTCTTTGACTATTTGAGCTTGCTCGAGTTCTGTCCTAAGAGCCTGCACCTCTTCGTCTTCCTCCGGTGCCTCAACTTCCTCCTTTTAGCGGTTCTCAAACTTGGGAGCCAACCCAAAC
Source organism: Glycine soja (assembly GCF_004193775.1). Classification (NCBI taxonomy): domain Eukaryota; kingdom Viridiplantae; phylum Streptophyta; class Magnoliopsida; order Fabales; family Fabaceae; genus Glycine; species Glycine soja. Next base: position 33,297,131 of record NC_041009.1, on the reverse strand, counting down.
CTTGCACGTGGGCTTTCAACCACTCACGGTAGCCACCAATGGGCCCACTTCCTCTGAGCTCTTTGTCCTTCTTTTGTACCACCCCCATGCCTTGCGGACCTTCTGAAGTGTCTCCATGTTGGTCTTATTGAAGCCTCATGAAATGACAGGCGCGAGCTCATCCTCTAGTGGCGCCCCTCTCATAGGGTAGCCAAGTTGTCTTATTGCAAGAACGAGATTGTAGTTGATGCAACCCCTCGTCCCCATCAAGGGAACATTTGGAAATCCTCTGCATGAAATAAGAACTCCGGTTCTTCCTTCCTTCCATCGAGGGAACCAGTTGACAGATGCTCCTTCTTTGCTTGCTAAGAGTTGGTCCCAATTCGCCTTTCCTTTTTCGACGCACGAGCGGTGACCTTGTAGCAGATAGACGGGCCTACCTTCTTGGAGAAAAAGGTGTGAAACCAGCCACACATAGAGAGCTAGTGCACAACAAACAATTCTTGCGCCGCTCTTTTCACATCCCCGGTCGAATGTGTCATACATGGCCAAAATGGCGACGACCGGGCTTTCCTTGCCATGATGAAAGGCGAGGAAAGTCTCAATCACTGCTAGGTCCACTAACCCTTCCATATTCCAAAGATCAAAAGCGCCAAGATGTCAATAAAAGAAAGCCCATTCGCCTTGATTTTCCAAGGCCTTTGCCATTTCCTCCAAACACTTCATTGGTACTCCGACTACCCCATTCCTATTTTGCTTTACCCGGTCCAACTCTTGTGTTGAGATTTTCACTACCTTGGCAACTCTTGTCGTGGAAGGATAGAACCCAAAGAAAAGATATGGCTTCCTTCCTCCCAATGGGCATCCCAGGATTTCTTCAAACTCTTTCACAGTCAACACTAGCTGGAAGTCCTCGAATATGAAGCACCTTAGGGGCTGGTCATAATACTGGGAAAGGGATGCAATCGGTTCCATGGAGACTTCTACCCTAGCTAGGTCCCAAATCTTACTGTAGGCTTTGCGGAAGGCTTGCCATTGAAGTTTGAGCCATTAATTGCCCCAACTCTCGTAAACTAGTGACCTCTAAGCTTTTGATTTTGACTTGATAGAACCTCTTTTTAAGCGAAGGCTTTTGACTTGATCCCATGTTTTACTAAAGTGAACAAAAATCGGCGCGAATCAAAACTCCAACATCTATCATGGGTGGAATGGATGAATGCATGAGGAAATATGACACAAATGCAATTTATTAACACAGGAGCCCGGGAAATTGTCTCCTTCTTAGATACAACATCTTGGGGTAGCAAAGTGCTCGACGTATGTATTAAAGAAGGTGACTCGAACCATCCGTTGGTTTTCCAATGTGCGTGATGCATATGCGAAAGGCGCAACACGGGAATGTACAGTATGACAATATTCACAAAATATAAGCAAAAGGGTACGTGACACTTATGCATGGGAGTGTGAAAAATGGCACGCAGCGTGTCCGCTCCGTGCCCCTATTCAAAGGACCTATAAGGGAGAAAGCTAACTAGGCTTTTAGTGATAACCCCCAAGGTAGTCATATCTCTCTTGATGGTTTCTAGAGGTATCATCCCCTTCGAAGAACATACTGCAGCAGTAGGGACTACTAGCAACAATATGTTTTCAAAGAGAAAAACTCTAGATGAGGGTTCACTGTAATCAAGCAAGTCGGAGACCTAGCATGATCACAGATTCACCTCCACTCCTTATGTTCTCACGAACCCGGGTATAGGGCCCTTTTTCAACTCACCGTGTGTGCAAATAGTGTTAGTGTTTGTGTGCATCAAATGAATAAATATTTACCTCAAGCATACAAAAAATGCACTAAAAGTATCAAAGAGTTATATATACAAGAACATAACGAAGGGAAACCAACAAAGGGGTAAGTCATGGTAAAACATTGCACAAGATTTAAATGGCCTAACTCTCTAAAAATAGTCCCCAGTGGAGTCGCCAACTGTCGCAACCTACCCTTCGACGGGAGGGCGACGCGTGACTCGCGAGATGCGTGTTCCACGAAAGGAATACGCGCGGAGTCGCCACCAACGTTTATTTGAGGAAAACGTCGGAAAAACTGGAAAAGACGCGATCTACGAACTTTTAAGTGAAAGGTTTGGGAGTTGTATTTACGCACGGGGAAGGTATTAGCACCCCACACGTCCGTCACAAGGGACGGCAGCCTTTAATCGAATGTGCAAACATGACTTTGATTTTTACGTTCCCTTTACGTTCATATATCTTTTATGCCTTTTTTATATTTTTCTCTTTTTGTGGTCGACAAGGGTGTTTTCCCTTTGCTCCTACGTATTCCTCAATTGTGATGAGGAAATCAGACCTACGTAGTTCTTTCGGAACAAAGTGTTTGGTTAAGTCGTTTTTGTCTTTTTTGCAAAATGTTTTTATTGAACAAAAGATCATTTAAGGTGTTGGACCATTAAACGGTCTTTTGATTTTGAAAGGAGAGAAACGTTAAGGCATTTGGACCATTAACGATCTCTTGGGGTGGTCGACAAAAGCGGGGCTTTTGCTCCTACGTATCCTCAATTGCGATGAGGAAATCAGACCTACGTAGTTTCTTGCAAAAGCAGTAAAGTTATATGTTGATTTTATGTTTTTGAACGGTCCATGTTAACCGATAAAAGCAAAGAGGACCGTTTAAGGCATTGGACCTTAAAACGGTTTTTAGTGATTTTTCGGACAAAACTTGATTTGTGAGTTGATTTTAGTCTTAGTTTCACTTTGGTTATTCATCAATTCATTCAAGGAAACTTCCTAAGAAAAACGTCCGAATGATTTTTTTAATTATTTTATTCGAAGATATTTTGATTATTTTATTATTATTTTACTTTTTTCGGTTTAACCGAGGTTATAGCTTGAACGATCGGTTAGATTTCGTTTTAAAAGTGATTAAATGAGATTACAACACAAATGATCGGTTGAAATTCATTTTATCATTTATTAGGTGAGAAAACGGCTTAAATAAACGGTAAAAGCGCGTTAAAGACGGAAGAAAAGAAATCGAAAATGAACGAAATAAAGATGAAAGCTTAAAAAAACAAGAAATGAATTGAAAGTCTCGGATTCGAAAAACTTACCCGTTGAAGAACGAAGAACGGATGAAGAATGGTGAAGAACGGACGAAAACCTTCACGGATTTGCTTACGGAAACATCTCGGAAGCGTTACAGAAGCACCTCGGCTTGGATTTTCTTCACGGAAACAATTTTTTTCACCCAAAACAGCTGAAATACATAGCCAGGGGGCTCCGGGATTAACCTATTTATAGGAAAAAGGGAGAGGAGGTTGCCGCCCAGCTCGCCCAGGCGAGCTGGGTTGCTTCCTCCAGAAGCAATCCAGCTTCAAAAAAAACATTCTAGAAGGCCCAATCCAAAATTTCGAAATTGCTATTTGCACCCCCCCCAATTTTGATAAGTTCACCCCCTTCTTTCGTAATTTACGAAAAAGTTACGGAAGCATATAGGACTTGATTTTCTTCTTTTTTTCTCTTCCCTCTCACCCGTATTAAGTTAAATATGCTTATTTAGGGCTATGGGAATTTTACGGAAGCATTACGGGTGTCCCGGAGGCCCCGGAATCCCATTTTTCAACAAAACGGGGGGTGTGGTGGCAACCTAGCTCACCCAGGCGAGCTAGGTTGCTTCAACTTTAAGCAAGAAATTGCCCAGAAACCTCTAGAAGGGCCCAGATTCGAAAATTACTATTTGCACCCCCCCCCATTTTACTAAATACACCCCCTTTGGCTTTTTTTGGTGATTCTTTTTTCGTAAAGTTACGGAAACTTACGAATTTCGTAACGATACTTGTTTTCTTTCCGTAATGTTACGGAACCTTGCGGATTACATAATCATCCCTTTTTTGACTTACGGAATGTTACGGAACCTCACGAATTGTGCAACGATGCTTCCTTTTTGATTTCCGGTGTGTCACGGAACCTTACGGATTGTGCATCAATACTTTCTTTTGATTTCCGGCACGTCACAGAACTTCACAAATTGCCTAATGAGGGGTGCCAAGCACCTCAAAATGACCAAACACAAGTTGCATGCCACCAAGCAAAGGTCCCCGGACGAAATTAGGGTATGACACCCGCCAAACACAACAATCTCATAATTATATTCGTAAAGGTAGAATTACAATACAGTAATTATCCCAAAATAAATCCCAATTTGATCCTCTAAGGATCCCTACACATGTTCATTTTAACCCAATTGTGATAAACTCATCCCTTACCTCTAAGCAGGCTTATGCGTTAAGTGTGGTAGTGATACAGGCATCTCTAGTGGTTCTCTAAGATTCCTGAAGTTTTTTCTTTCGTTGCTCTACTAGGGTTTCCAAGCATTAGAGAGAAGGAGAAGGGATTCGAGCTTCCATTTCATTGTTTCCATGTGAGGGACATTTCTCAACCACAAACATTATTTAACACATCCCAATGATGGGGATGTGTGGCAGTGAGTTGCAAACCTGGTGTTCAAATTTCATCATGATCCAACGTTTAAAGTGACCGGGATCATAATTTTACAGAGTTAAATTTGGGTGTATGTGGAAAAAAAAGATATGTGCGAGGGACATTTCTCTCATCGCAAACATTATTTAACAAATCCCAACGGTGGGAATGTGAGAAAATGAGTTTCTAACCTGTTGTCCAAATTTCACGATGATCAAACAGTTAACTAGTCTTGGATCATAGTTTTACTGGGACAGGTTTGAGTGAACGTGGGAAAAAGACAAAGTTTTGGGACAACGGGAAAAGAAAATGAATTTGAGAGGAAAAGAAAACGTAGAAACCTATAGTAAATATAATACTGAGCTAATATGACTTTATTTATAGCTAGGATATTTTCAGTCTATTATTTACTTTATATTTTATTTTATTTTATTATTTTATAAAAAGAAACTTTATTTTACACCTTATCAAATGAATAAATAAAATCTCCTTTTAATTTATTAAGAACATATATTTATTTTATTTACCTTAAAACAATTATTTTAATAAATAAACCTATTTCTTCTTATTTATTCAACTAAAAAAACTTCATTCTTTTCCTAAAACTCTATTGATTTTTAAATAAAGTCATTTTTAATTTCTGTTAGAAAAAATGGGAAGTTCCAATGTAAATCCTGACTTTTATTTTTTACATGCACTTTTGTTCATGTTTTTTTTTTTTCTTTTTGTGTTTCTATACTATAAGTGCAGTCTATCTACAAGCTTTGTTAGTTTCCACCAAAGAACTAAGCTAGCCAAGTTTAGTGTAGTCTCTCTTTTCAATCATGTTCTTGTATATGCAAAACTCGAATCTGAGATGCTGGTTAATGGATCTAAACTCCGTTTCACTTGAACCAACATAATGTTGGTTGAGATTCATGGTTTGAATTTATTTCTAGAATGAAAAATTTAAAAAGAATTTAAAACATCTATTAATTAAGTTATTAAATTTTATTGAAAAAATTAAACAAGTTTAGGTATACATGAATAATATCTAGAATATTAATAATTGTTTCTATTATTGTACCTTTATAATAAATAGTCAAAGACATGTCCAAAAAAATGTTTTTGATGAAAAATAATACTACTCATTAAATCCAATAATAAAATATTAGTTAACTTTAAGAAAAATAGTTGATAACTATCAAATTTTAAAATAAATTTATTAATAAATAATGTAATTTATCAAAATATTTTAAATTTAATATCAGTGGTAAGTTTTTTAAATAGGCCAACAAATTTTGTTGTTCATTCTCTCCCAAGGGGGTCAATCTTGTATGCTAGCTAGCTCTCAAATCTTTGATCAAGTCATTCTATTCCCTCTATGTATTTCTGCGCTTATTTTGCATGAAATGACATAAATATATTTCCATAAAAAATAGTTTGGTACTTCTAAATTAAGTTTTTTCTTAATTTTATTTCCTTAAAAATTTGTTTTGATTTTTGCTTATCAGATAATATTTTGAATTTACAATAAACCAATATTTTTATATTTTTTATTTAGTACCTTTAATTTTGCTTTTGTTTTAATCCATATTGTCAACTAATAATATTAATGATTAATATAACAATGATATTTATAAGCCATATTAACTAGTCACGCATCACGACAACAAATGAGATTTTTTGTTAATTTTGATTTTAAATCTCTCATAAAGTAGTTTGGCATCATCAACGGGTTTGAACAAATGAAGAATTAAAAAGATAACTTGCCAAATAAAATTACACATGTCAAACTAATTGATGACATAACAAGTCAGTGAGCTGTTGACTTTCTTGGTGGTAGCAGGGACTAAAACCAAAAAAAATTAGACACTAAATAAAAAACATTAAAATACTATATAAAAAAACATCATATTTTATAAATTCTTAAAAATTATTTAATTCGATAAAATATCATTACACACAACTGAAATGTATAATAGATAAATAATCATAATATATTATATTATAATTAAAATTCATAATTGATAAATAGTTTTGAACATATAAATTATATTTTAGATTTATGATAAACAATAAATGTATATTATGAAACAATGTTATTTTTAACTATCAATAATTTATTTTAAAAAATATTAACATTCAGTGTTGAAATAAATATGAAAATGATAGATCGAAAGAGATAAAAAGGTTAAGAAAAATCTCTAAAAACATTGAAATTAAAGAAAAATTCTTAAAAATACCATTGTTGATGAATAACCCATAAGAATGATCTCATTAAAAATAATTTTTATAATTAATTTATAAAGGTGATAGAGGAACATAAAGTTATTTATATTGTAATTCACAATTATTAGGTTATTGATAATTGTTTTTTCTAAAGCTAGGATCAATTCTTCATTGTTTGGCATCTACATTTTACTAAATGAGTGATTTTAGTACATGTTATTGAAATTCAACCCAACACTTAATTTAATATTAAATTCCTAATTGTGTTAAGTAACACGGATTTCATTCAAACACATATTTTGTTTGGCCTAGCCAAATAGAGATGACGAGGTTTGAATTCACTATCTTATACCTTTTTTATTTGTGGGGGGCAACTATGTTATTGGTATGAAGGATTTGCAGATCTTATCAAAGACAAGACTTTGTCATTTTTTTATCCATAAAACTCGAATACGAGATAATATTTAAGAGGATCGAGTCGAGTTCCACTCGAACCTACAACTTATTGGCATTATCCTATGCTATAACACCATGAATAAATTGATATGTGTGTGTATACATAGTTCCCCACACATTTAGGTATATATAATATATTCTTTAAACATACATAAAATAATTTAATGGTTCTTATGCATGGTGTTAAATCTAGCATTGGATAACACAATGAACCAAGGTTCAAATCTCACAAAGAGAGATGCTCAAATTTAATTTATAAAATCATGCTAGCTCATTCATGTTGGGAGAGGTGATTGATTGTACCCCAACCTAGATTGTCTCCATAGGAACAACATACATGTAGGAGACCAATCAAAGATAAAAAGTAGTTGTTTGAGATAATTGAGAAACAAAATTATGAACTAGCTAGTAGTAAAATAAAATTAATTTGGAATTTGAATTAAAACATATATTTCATAAAATTAAAAATTAAATGTTCAAAAAATAAGATTGGAATAAAACATATGCATGTGGCTTTATGAGATTTCTCAAAATACTCTAGCTCAATAATAGCTCCTTAAAATTATTTTATTCATGAATTAAGATTCTAAATTATAATATAACGGTATATTATCTTAAATATTGAATTTGATCGGATCATTACATTAATTGATGTCCTCATATGAGTTTTCAGGTTTCACATATTTATAAGAGTATAGTTGGTGTCCATATGCTTTCGCTAATAATGGAGTCAATTGTAGAATAGATATCACTTGGTGGGAATCTATTCCTTCACTTACTAGGCTTCCTTTTTTTCTGCAAAAGGTGTGGAATCCCTTTGTTTTGCTTTTGTTAATTGTTGTTCACAAGTCTTGGTCTACCTCATGTTTGCTAAAAAAAAATTACAAACAATAAAATTTTAAGAAACACAATTTAACTTTGCCTATGTGTTTTCCTATGTATCTACAAATGTTTGTGTTAACAAGAATGAGAGAACAGATTAATCAAAACTATTGTTTGAAAATGGAGCAATAAAAAGATTAATTAGTTTAATGAAAGATTTTTTTAATAAAACAATTAATGATGCAATAGAAAAAATATTTAAAGTTTCGTTGATATTCTATAATGACTATAAAAATGGATTTTTTTTTCAAAGTCAAATAAAATGAGACGGAGGAAATATAAATTTAAAGTTTTTTTTATCAAATTGAGATCACCATCCTTTTACATCTTTTAGTGTGTATGCAAAAAATATTTTATTTGAAGAAAAAAGTGAAAAAAATACATTGGTACTTGATAAAAAGAATACAAAATATGACTTGTAAACATGATCTTTGTTTTCAAATCGATCCTGCATTAAACAAAACCAATCAGACTTGATGAAGTTGTTCAATTTATATTTATACAACAAAACCAATACTCTCTTTGTTGCATAATAAGTGTCGTCTTAGACTTTTTTACTCAGACCAAGAAGAGCCAATAAATAGATGAAAGTGTGTGTGTGTGTGTGTGTGTGTGTGTATTAAAATGTGTTTTCTTTTCTTACATAAACCTACCATATTCAACAAATCCTTCTTTGTAACATCTAATTTTACCATCAAATTTAATTAACTTGTATTTGTTTCTTGCATTGCCATGGCATTATCAAACCTAACAACTTTTTATGCCCGACTAAAATCATTCCCAATGTCCCATGTCATATGAGATGCCTAAAATTTAAGAATTTTGTCACCTGAATCTTCTTCAAATATTTCGAAGCATTTCCAAACCCATCCTCACCCTCATCTAGAAGTAAGATTTCATATCCCTTTGGCAAAAAATTGTTGAATCCCAAAATCAAATCCCCATGGTCTTTAAGAATCTCCTCCATTTTTTCTACGACAATCCCAACATCAATTATGCAAATGAATAAAAGATAATAAATTAATATTTGTTAACAAAATCATGACCCCTCCCCCTCCCCCTCCTATTAAAAACAATAATAGAAGATAGAAAGATGGAAAAATGCAAGCGGGCACGTGTGTGTATATATTAAGTGGAGAATTGAAAGGTAGATTGTTGTTCAACTTGTTCATACCTATGAAATTTGTACTCTTTCGTGACATCCATAAACTTGTCAAACTTTTCTCTGCTGTCGTGAAATGCACATTGTACTTCCTTAATATATTGTAGGGCATCCATTTTAGTAATTTTTTTACCAGATACACTCATTATTTGATATTGAAAAAAATTGCCTGAGCATTACAAAAAGAACAAACCAATTAAAATAAAATCTATTAGAAACATATATATATATATATATATATATATATATATATATATATATATATATATATATATATATATATATATATATATATATATATATATATATATATATATATATATATATGATCACAAGTCACAAAGTCAATAATTTTTACCAAAACCATGAAAAACTCAATCATTGAACTAAAGATGCAATATTTGTTTCGTTAACTACAAGAATTAAGAATAATAAACATGATAGCAATGTATGAAACAAATTTAAAACAACAAAAATAGATGTACTTAATAGAATTAAAATATCAATAATTTAAAAATTGATCACTGAGGAAGAGCCAAATATCCTAACAAGAATACCAAGAAAAAAAATATTCATTAGATCAATGAGGCGTTTGTGGTCGGGAGGATTAAAAAAATGAAGAAATTGTAAACTTCTCAATTTGTAGAGTCTTATATGTTTTGAATATTTATTAAATTAAATTTTATACCAGAAAACTATAAATATAATTAAATACATAAATCAAATTCAAAATATATAGGAAGATTATAAATTTTTTCTACATTTGAAAGATTATCAAAAGAGTATAAATTGATATAACATAAAGCTTTCTCCTGCTCTTTCTATCTATTTATACATAATGCTAAACATTACATATTAATTTACATAAAATGCAAGAAAATAAAGAAGTATAATTTTTTCTCCCACAAAATATTTTACAAAAGATTCTATCTATTTCTTTTCCTATTCCTACGTTGATTAGTTTAAAAAAAAACATTCCTAACACTTTCTTTCCATTCATACCAAATGGTATTGTAGTTAAATTGGCCATATAAAAAGGAGGAGAGAAGCATGAAAAAGAACTTGGAGAATTTGTCAAGGGATATCTTATGATATAAAATATTCCCAAAAATTTTATTTTTAATTGTGCAAATGATATGATGTGGTTCATGTAAATGATCTCATTTAATGGGATAAGGCTATGTGGTTGTGTTTTCATTGTATACCTAAATAAACTTTTGAGTTTACAAACCAACATGAGTAGGGACAGTACAAAAAAAACACATATAGTACTAATTAATTGACAAGGGTGTATCGTAACCGTTAAACGATTAGATCAAAACTCATTCTTATGGTTTTAAAAACAAGAAAACTACGAGTCCTCCATTCTGCCCAAAACACTACAAACCAAATTGTTATCACAGTAACTCATTCTAATCATTGCAACTTGGCAAACCCACGAGTTGTGAGAATTTAGAAGGAGAGTCATTATATTGTGCAAAATGAATACCCCACCACCTAAAGTAACCGCACCAAACTCTAGCAAAACAAATTGCATTCAAAGAACAAGTGCCAAGTATATTTACAGTCAAAACACATCCCACACATAATACTTCATTGTCATTGATGGTATTCCTGTGAGATAAATTCAAAAATCAGGGTATCTTATCTAGTGTTGGTTTCCAAGCAATAAGCTTGCACACTCAAAGAGACATCTCACCTATATCTTTATTAAAAACTATCATGTACATCTGTCCATTACACAAAAATAACACCATCTAAGCAAACTTAACTGAGTAGAGACTAGTACTCTCCTTCTTCCATACCAATATGTCCTCCTCAATCAGAATCAAATTAATACTTCTAAAGTCATGACCTTTTATCTAAGTAAATTATTATATTTATTTCTCCTAATGATATAGAGATTTCTCCATTCCCATCACCACAATCAATTTCCCTCCCTCCGGTCACCTAAACTTGACACCCTGGCTTTTATGGCTACTACAAGGTTGTATAATCTAGTATACTTCCTATATGTGAAAATAAACCACTTCCACCCGAAGGTCTTGAGAAAATAAAAGTATCCCCTAACCCCCCAACCCCCAACCCCCACCCACCTTCTAACAAACTCAAATGCCAGATTCTTTCTTCCCTCTCATAGTTACTCTTTGATATCCCATATCACAATTATTGTTGATTTCTCTTCCTTCTGAACCACCATTTTTCCAATGTTGCTAAATTAAAATACCCTAATTTTTTTCACCCCAGGTCAATCTTCCTCCTTTTTTCTTACACACTTGCTCTCAAGCTACCCAATGTACTTCCCTAACACCCTCACCATAAAAAATTAAATAAAGATTCAAGTAAAGAGATGATACCTTTTGAGCCTTGAACCATGAACGAAGGTAGACCAGGAGGAACAATGCAGCCGCTTTGCTACCTATGGAAATGTGATTGCTAATCCACTACTTCAATTTATTTCTCAGTACATCCACTAAAGGTCTTCAAGCAAACCCAACCCTAAGGAATGTTTTGGGGAGCGACGACACTAGGCCCATGTCTGAGAAAGGGCCCAAAAATAAACCAATAATGTGAAGGAAAAAATAATTGTTTGGCAATAACTTAATCTTGTTAGCTTTTTAAACTCCTTTTCCAATTACTAATTTCAACTTGTCCAAGCATTAACTTTAAAAAACTATTTTTCTCCAAAAATTAATTTTTATCGCATGTAACATTTTGTATCTGTATGTATTTTTTAGTAGGAAAATATTTTATATGTAATAAAATGTAGTATCATTTTTAATGAAATTACATGTCTCATTTTTTGTGTGTGGGACATATGTTTATATTTTACAATAGAAATAAATATATTTTTGATATTTTAAAGTTGGGTCATCTTGTGTTTGGACTCCTAAGTTTAAGTTTCTTGTTTCTTGTCATTCAATTTGAAAAAAAAATGTTCTTTTAGTTCCTCCTTATTGATTTTTTTTGCAGCTTGGTTACAAAATTTATGGAAGTTTTTATCTATATGAGAGATGATTTTTTTTTTAAAAAATTAATATGTTAAAAAACTAATTTAGGAAACAAAAATATCAATAAGATAAAGTTAAGAGACCAAAAACATATTTAACCTTTTATAGGCCTTTATCTATAATTTCGTCCTGGGTCAACGAAATTGGTCCGATCTCCATGTAGTCTTTTCTTGAGTTTGTCCATATAAATCAATCATATTATAATGAATTTAATGAATCTTATGTGTTTAACAAAACCAAAATAGATTTATATGTAATTAAATTACCTAATATATTTTCAAAAATAAGGAAATCATGGGTTTTTAAATGTTAAATAGGTTATAATTTTAAAATTATGTATGTGACACCCTCTACCTCGACATACATATTTATATAATATTATACATGAAAATATGGAATTAATTAAAATGATTTTATTCAATAAATATAAAGGAGCTCATGTGGGTAAAACATTCATTTTCACATTAATCACCAAATTAAAGTAACATGTTCAGAATGTTATGCATATAATATAGAAACCCATGTCACAATGTCACATCCTACCGAAGCATTGTGTTCCAGCATACTCCAGCATGAGGTTCTCCATAGCTATCCACCTAACCATCTGCTCTCATGAGCAAAAAGTTCGAGATCATCATAGCATCCAAACACAAACAACACGTAGGGAGCGAGATCATCATATCATTTTCTTCTTTTTCTTAAACCCTTTTTGCATCATTTTAATTACTGATTAGTCTTAATTGTCAAATTAATTAGGCTGTTTTATTATTTGGGCTCATTCAGCTAATTTGATATTTTTAATCTAATTTCAGGAATTATTGAAACATTGGGCTTAATCCGGATTTTGGTTGTGGGCTTGAAGAGGGCAAATAAAGCAGCGCTTACCTTAGTTAATTTCTAATTAGGAGATTGCAATTTTATTTCACATTGTTCAGTGTTTATTTCGTTTTGGGCCAGAATAATGTAATAGGGCCCAGTGACTTTGAGTGACTCTTTTAAATAGTAGCCTTGGGATTCGTGCAAGGCATTCTGTTAGACTATTATTTAGAGCATAAGGTTTAGGGTTTTACGTTTTTCTGTTCTAGTGCTACTGTTCACGTAATGCAATTTTCTATTTTCTGCGTCTAATTATTGCAATTTCGTTTCTTGTTCTTTCTTCTGCTTTCATTTACGTTTTTGCTTCATTTACGTTTCTGCTTTTAGTTTCATTTACGTTTTCTGCTCTGGTTGAATCTATGGAAGGCTAAGTTTTTTGGTTTTGTTTCCTTTTGAGGACGAAGCTCAACTCTCTTCGAGGTTCTGTTTATAATGTAGCTTCCTGGCAGTTTTCCCTTCACCAATTAACCCACATTCGTTAATATTAATCTGTGCACGCTTCGTGTTCGATTAATTGCCTCTGAGCCTAACTTGTGTTCATGCTTAATGGACGAATGGTTAATTGGTGTATGTGTTGCCTAATCACGTATTGACAGCTCTAAGTTGGTTTTTGCTTAGTAAATTAAAATAGGGTTGAATTAAGTGGTTAACTGTTAGGGACAAATTCTCTATAACCTAGGACAAGAGAGTGGCTTCTGAATCAGAGGAAATAGCCCGTTTTTAATACTATTAATTTCATATTCTAGTTTGCTTGTTCTTCATTTCACAAAACAAACAACCCCCCTCCAATCCTTACTGTTACTGCAAGTATATTATGAACATTTGATTTATCATTGCTCGTTGGGAAACGACCTAGAATCACTTCCTAGTTACTGCATTTTCATGTTTATTTGATTCGAGTACGGCCTCGATCAAATTTGGCGCCGTTGCCAGGGAGCAGTGTCCAAAGGTTCATAATAGCAAGTGTCGTGTTAGTGTTTAATTCTTTCGTGTTTTATGTTTAATTGTTAGTGTTGTGTTAGTGTGTGTGTTAGTGTTGTTTAGTGTCTTGGTATTGTGTTTAGTGTGTGTTCTGTTTTAGTTTTTCTGTTAAGCGCTTTCCCTATTTCAGTTTTGGGTGTTTTGCTTTGAATAGTGCTTTGCGACGGATTTAGCAACCACTTTTGCTTGCGGCAAAACAAAGTAGTAGTGGAAATCATGTAGCGACGGAATTTAGCGACCACCCTTTCTGAATTATTTGGGATTTTTTGTTTTAGTAGCTAGAGTTGTTATTTTTTGCTAAATTTTTTTGTGGTAACTTATTTTAATCTATATTTTGTGGGAAAAATAGCTAGAGCCTTTAGTTTGGTCAGATTTGAAAGTTCCAAAAAAGTAGCAAATTTGATTTTTGTCAAAACTTCAAACGGCCATAACTTTTGCTCCGGGTATCAAAATCGCAATTATTATATATGTATTTGGGGTAGAAAAAAAATTTCCTATGTAGTGGGAGCCGGCCTATGGCCGACTGAGGTCTCCATCATCCAAAAAAAGTGATTCTGTCAAAAGTTTTTTATTTTTCAAGTTTTATTCTCTTATTTTTCTTAACCTACCATTTTTAACTTCCATAGTTAGACTTTGAATTTTTGTTTGAAATTTTATTTGCTATCTTCTCATCATTTTATAAGGTTGCTCACAAAATTTCAAGTCATTTGGATATCATTTGAGGGTAGATGTAGTTCAAACCTACACTTTTATTTACATGAGAAGGCAACTAGTTGTGCATGCTGAATGCAGTGTATTGTTAGACAAATGACCTCAGTTATCTTAAGAAGGGGGGTTGAATTAAGATAACAAGAACTATTCCCCAATTAAAATTTTACTCTCTCTTTTTAGATTAACAATGCACCCTTAATATGAATTACTCAAAAGACAATTCAAAATAAACTTCTTTCAAACCAAAGATAAATAGTAATAAATAAAAGAAGTTTAAGGGAAGAGAGAAATGCAAACTTGATTTATACTGGTTCGGCCACTTCCCGTGCCTACGTCCAGTCCTCAAGCAACCCACTTGAGATTTTCCACTCTCTTGTAAAATCCTTTTACAAGTTCTGAACACACAAGGACAATCCTTCCTTTGTGTTCAGAATTCCTTTACAACAAGAGACCCTCGGTCTCTTAATCCCTTTTCAGAAGTAAGAAGAAGAAAAGAAGAAATCTCTCTTCAAAGAGATAGATTGTACAATGAAGATCAATCACAATTCCTTATTGAATATGCAAGTGTTTGACCAAGGAATCTTCGAGAGGATAAGACATTTTTTTAATTCAGAAAAACTCTCTTAATCTTTTGAGAGGATAAAACTTTTTGATCAATCAAAACTCTCTGCAAATTCGTGTCTTAAGTCACATATATATAGGCCTTTGATGGCCATTCAAGAATCAAATGAAAAGATGTGACTGTTGAGAATATTTTCTGAAAATCTCCTCTGGTAATCGATTACAGTATGTGTGTAATCGATTACAAGCTTTAAAATTTGAATTAAAACGTTCAATAACTGCTGGTAATCGATTACAATATATGTGTAATCGATTACACAGTGCAAATTTTGAATTCAAATTTTAATAGCTGCTGTAAACCATTTTTGGCCACTGGTAATCGATTACATCCTCTGGTAATCGATTACCAGAGAGTAAATCTCTTGAAAAACACTTTTTAACATGCATTACTTGGCAAACCTTTTGCTATATCAATTAGGAATTTCCTTCCTAATGTACTAGTGATCATCTTAATGTGTGTCTTGTATTCTTGAATCATTGTCTTGAATTTAAACTTGAAAAGCGCATTTGCATCATTTGCATCAAATCATCATGATCATCATCAAAACATCAAAGTCATTTGCTTCTACATGTATGACTAGAGGCAATCCATCTGACTTGTGCATCATTTTGTACCTTTTGATCATCCTGGGCATTCCATTACTGGTGAGTCTGTGCATTTTGTTATTGGTGATTTTGAACATCCTGATTTTGAGCATTATAATTTTGAGCATTCTGATTTTGAACATTCTGAGAACATGACACAACCTCCACCTCGTGAGAGGACTCTAAGGGAAATGGTTGCACCTGATTTCACCTACGAAAGCTTGTGCATCCAATACCCTGATGAGGATGTCCCATATGTTCTTAAAAATAGACTGATCCATTTGCTTCCAAAGTTTCATGGCCTTGCAGGTGAAGAACCGCACAAACATCTGAAAGAATTTCATATTGTCTGCTCCACCATGAAACCCCCAGATGTCCAAGAGGATCACATATTTTTGAAAGCTTTTCCTCATTCTTTAGAGGGAGTGGCAAAGGACTGGCTGTATTACCTTGCTCCAAGGTCCATCATGAGCTGGGATGACCTCAAGAGAGTATTCTTAGAAAAAATTTTCCCTGCTTCCAGGACCATGGCCATCAGAAAGGATATTTCAGGTATTAGACAACTCAATGGAGAGAGCCTATATGAATACTAGGAGAGATTTAAAAAACTATGTACCAGTTGCCCTCACCATCAGATTTCGGAGCAACTTCTTCTCCAATATTTTTATGAAGGACTCAGTAACATGGAGAGAAGTATAATAGATGCTGCCAGTGGTGGAGCCCTTGGAGACATAACCCCTGCTGAAGCCAGAAATTTAATTGAGAAGATGGCTTCCAACTCCCAACAGTTTAGCGCAAGAAATGATGCTATAATCATTAGAGGAGTGCATGAGGTAGCTACAAACTCATCTGCACCATCTGAAACTAAGAAGCTTGAGGGTAAACTAGATGCCTTGGTTAACTTGGTAACCCAGCTGGCCTTGAATAAGAAATTTGTACCTGTCGCAAGAGTCTATGGTTTATGCTCCTCTACTGACCACCATACAGACCTTTGCCCTTCCATGTAGCAACTTGGAGGAATTGAGCAGCCTGAAGCTTATACTGCAAACATTTACAATAGACCTCCTTAACCTCAGCAACAAAATCAACCATAGCATAACAATTATGACCTCTCCAGCAATAGATACAATCCCAGATGGAGGAATCACCCTAATCTCAGATGGTCTAGCCCTCAACAACAACAGCAACCTACTCCTTCCTTCCAAAATGCTACTGGCCCAAGTAGACCATACATTCCTCCACCAATCCAACAACAGCAACAGCCCCAGAAACAACAAATAGTTGAGGCTCCTCCGCAACCTTCCCTCGAAGAACTTGTGAGGCAAATGACTATGCAAACCATGCAGTTTCAACAAGAGACCAGAGCCTCCATTCAAAGCTTAACTAACCAGATGGGACAATTGGCTACACAGTTAAATCAACAACAGTCCCAGAATTCTGACAAGCTTCCTTCTCAATCTGTCCAAAATCCTAAAAATGTGAGTGCCATTTCATTGAGGTCGGGAAAGTAGTGTCAAGGACCTCAACCAGTAGCACCTTCCTCATTCGCAATGAACCTGCCCAACTTCACTCTACTCCAGAAAAAGATCATGACAAAAATTTAAAGAGTAAGTTACCTAACAATTTCTGTGCAGGTGAATCTTCCACTGGTAATTCTGATTTGCAGAAGCAGCATATCCCTCTTCCATTCCCTCCAAGAGCAGTTCCGAACAAAAAAATGGAAGAGACAGAGAAAGAGATCTTGGAAACATTTAGAAAAGTAGAGGTAAACATACCTCTGCTGGATGCAATAAAGCAAATTCCAAGATATGCTAAATTCTTGAAGGAGTTGTGCACTAATAAGCGGAAGCTTAAAGGAAGTGAATGAATTAGCATGGGCAGAAATGTCTCCGCATTGATTGGTAAATCTATTCCCCAAATCCCTGAAAAATGTAAAGATCCAGGTACATTCAGCATACCTTGTATTATAGGGAATAGTAAGTTTGACAATGCCATGCTAGATTTAGGAGCTTCTGTTAGTGTTATGCCTCTGTCTATTTTTAATTCTCTATCTCTAGGTCCCTTGCAGTCAACTGATGTGGTAATTCACTTAGCTAATAGAAGTGTTGCCTATCCTGCTGTTTTCATAGAGGATGTCTTAGTTAGAGTTGGTGAACTGATTTTCCCTGTTTATTTTTATATTTTGAATACGGAGGAGGGATTTTCTCAAGGATCAGTTCCCATCATTCTAGGCAGACCCTTTATGAAAACTGCTAGAACTAAGATAGATGTATATGCAGGCACACTATCTATGGAGTTTGGTGATATAACTGTTCATTTTAATATTCTGGATGCTATGAAACACCCATCTGAAGATCTTTTTGTATTTCGTGCTGAAATAATTGACCATGTTGTTGATGAATACATGACTAATCTTTATTCTAATTTGCATGCCTCTCACTCTTCATGCATTGAGTTTGAAATTGTACTTGATCATATGTCTGAATTTGATGTTGAGAGTGAATCTGAAATTGATATTGATTGCATGTCTGGTGGTGGTGGTGTTTTACCTCTCGAGATTGATTTTATAGAGTCAGATAGAACTAACCATGTTTCAAGAAGTACACATACCTCTGACTTTCTTTATAAGGCACAGGCTGGGAAACCATCTCCTTCTACCATTATCCAGCTGGCCACACCAGAATTGAAGCCTCTGCCATCAAATTTAAAATACGCTTACTTGGATGATAGCAAAAGTTTTCCAGTAATTATATTTGCCTCCCTTGCTGATGAGCAAGAGGAGAAGTTGTTATTTGTTCTCAAGAAGCATAAGAAGACTATAGGATGGACCCTGGCGGATATTCCTGGTATTAGCCCATCCGCATGTATGCATCGAATAAATTTAGAGGATGGATCTAAACCAGTAAGACAGCCACAGAGAAGACTCAACCCGGTGATTCTCGATGTAGTGAAGAATGAGATAACCAAGCTTCTGCAAGTTGGAATCATTTATCCTATCTCCGACAACCAATGGGTGAGTCCCGTCCAGGTAGTCCCGAAGAAAACCGGCCTCACCGTGATAAAAAATGAGAAGAAAGAGCTGATTCCTACTCGGTGCAGAACAATTGGAGAGTCTGCATCGACTATAGGAGGCTGAACCAGGTTACCAAAAAGGACCATTTCCCCCTGCCATTCATTGACCAGATGCTTGAACGCCTGGCAGGTAAATCTCTCTACTGTTTCCTTGATGGTTTTTCTGGTTATATGCAAATCACTATTGCTCCTGAGCATCAGGAAAAAACCACATTCACCTGCCCCTTTCGACACTTTTGCCTATAGGAGGATGCCTTTCGGCCTGTGCAATGCCCCTGGTACCTTCCAGCGGTGCATGATCAATATTTTCAGTGATTTTTTAGAAAATTGCATAGAGGTGTTTATGGATGATTTCACTATATATGGATCCTCTTTTGATGTCTATTTGGATAGTCTGGAAAAGGTTTTGAATAGATGCATTGAAACTAACCTTGTTCTAAATTTTGAAAAATGTCATTTTATGGTTGAGCAAGGTATAGTTTTAGGCCACATTATTTCCAATAAGGGCATTGAAGTAGATCCTGCAAAAAATTTTGTTCTATCACAATTGCCTTACCCCTCTTGTGTGCGAGAGGTGCGATCTTTTCTTGGTCATGCAGGATTCTACAGGCATTTTATAAGAGATTTTAGCAAAGTAGCCCTTCCACTGTCCAACTTGTTGCAAAAGGAGGTGGAGTTTGACTTTAATGATAAATGCAAAGAGGCTTTTGATTGCCTCAAAAGAGCGCTGACTACCACCCCCATCATCCAAGCACCCGACTGGACAGCCCCTTTTGAGCTTATGTGTGATGCATCAAATTATGCATTAGGGGCTATCCTTGCTCAGAAAATTGATAAATTGCCCAGGGTGATATATTATGCTTCTAGGACTTTAGATGTTGCCCAAGCGAATTATACTACTACTGAGAAAGAGCTACTAGCCATAGTTTTTGCTCTTGAAAAATTTTGATCTTATTTGCTTGGTACCCGCATTATTGTTTATACTGACCATGCAGCTCTAAAGTACTTGTTGAAGAAGGTTGATTCTAAGCCTAGGTTGATCTGATGGATGCTTTAGCTCCAAGAGTTTGACTTGGAGATCCGTGATAGGAGCGGAGCACAAACTTTAGTTGCTGATCATTTGAGTCGGATCGAACGTGTGTCTGATGAGGATTCACCCATTCGGGATGATTTCCCGGATGATCATTTGTATATACTGTATAGTATTTCTGACTCTCTTTCTACTCCCTGGTTTTCTAACATTGTCAATTATTTAGTTGCTTCTGTTTTTCCTCCCTTAGCATCTAAGGCCCAAAAAGATAAAATTAAAAGTGATGCTAAGCATTTTATTTAGGATGACCCCTACTTGTGGAAATTGTGCAGTGATCAGGTCATTAGATGGTGCATTCTAGATCATGAGACTGACTCAGTCCTACAATTCTGTCATTCTTCCGCACCGGGAGGTCATCTGGGTGTTCAAAGGACAGCTTGCAAAGTGCTTGACTGTGGTTTTTATTGGCCCACCATCTTTAAAGATGCGTGGAAGATTTGTAGCACTTGTGAGCAGTGTTAGAGAGCAGGAAGTGCACTTACATGACGACAACAAATGCCTCAGCAATCGATACTATTCTGTGAGGTGTTTGATGTCTGGGGCATAGATTTCATGGGTCTTTTTCCTATTTCTTTTGGTTATGTTTACATTCTCCTTGCAGTTGATTATGTTTCAAAATGGGTGGAAGCCAAGCCCACTAGAACTAATGATGCTAAGGTTGTTGCAGATTTTGTCAGAGCTAATCTGTTTTGTAGGTTTGGAGTACCTAAAGCAATCATTAGTGATCAAGGAACCCATTTTTGCAACAAATCAATGCATGTCTTGCTTAAAAAGTACGGGGTTGTACACAGAGTATCCACACCATACCACCTCCAAACCAATGGACAGGCATAAATTTCTAACAAGGAGATCAAGAGAATTTTAGAGAAGATTCTGCAGCCAAGCAGGAAAGATTGGAGTACCAGGCTTGATGATGCTCTTTGGGCACATCGGACTGCCTACAAAGCACCCTTAGGAATGTCTCCTTATCGGGTTGTCTTTGGAAAGACATGTCATCTTCCAGTGGAGATTGAGCACAAAGCATACTGGGCAATGAAGACCTACAACTTCTCTATGGATCAAGCTGGTGAGGAAAGAAAGTTGCAACTGAGTGAGTTAGATGAGATCCGCCTAGAAGCCTATGAGAATGCCAAGTTCTACAAAGAAAAGACCAAGAAGTTCCATGATGGCATGATAATTAAGAAGGACTTCATGGTTGGGCAAAAAGTGTTATTGTATAATTCTAGGCTTGGACTCATGAGTGGTAAGTTAAGGTCTAAGTGGATTGGTCCTTTTGTTGTTACTAATGTTTTTCCTTATGGTACAGTTGAGATCAAAAGCGACTCCACAAACAAGAGCTTCAAGGTCAACGGACACTGACTTAAGCCATTCCTCACAAACCCTTCTTTAGTGGACGTAGTGGTGGAAGAGACTTCCTTACTCCACCCTACTCTTCCTCCACCATAACTTAGGGAGTTCTTCTTTTCCTATCTCCTTCTTTGCTTTTATTACACTTGTCTGATTCTATTTGATGGTTTAATTGATTTTAATCTTTTAATTGTGCTACATTGAGGACAATGTGTTGTTTAAGTATGGGGGGGGGGGGGGAGTGTTCTTTGGTTTGGTTTTGCTAGTTTTGTCGGTTTTGTTAAATTTGTTAGTTGTGTTAATTTTGTTAGTTTTGTTGGGTTTCTAGTTTAATATTTTGGGTCAATTTTGTGTGCGTGTATGACTTTGCATGTTTTTCTTTGAATTATAGGATATGTTCAAGAAATGGGTAATTGTTTTGAAAATAAGAGTCTCTTGACATTTTGTGATTTGAAATCCTTGATTTTCCTCTACATGTCATGATAGTTTTGAAAGCTCAATTTGAGAGTGATGAGTTTACCTTTGTGAGAATTTGAGCCATCCATCATCATAATCATTTGGTGTGTTTTGCCCCATTGATTGCTTGCACAATAACCTTGGCTTGATTCTTGTTGATGCTTCCTAATTCACATGCATATTTGGAAATGATTGAGGCAATTTTGTTCTTATAAGCTTTTAGCCAAATGGACTTACCTTGAATTAATTCCTTTGATAGCCCTTTTGAGCCTTGTTTCCCTTTCCTTGTTTTGAAGCTCACTACAAGCCTTAAGTGAAAAACCATGATATCACCATATCCTTAAGGAATTTTGGAGCTTTGGAATTGTTTTGGGAATAAGTGTGGGGGGTTTTTGTTTCATTGGATAACATGTTTTGTTGGCTATGCTTCATGATGTATTTTGGGCCATACTTGATGTACATTGTATATTGGTTAAATGTTGGACATGCTGAATGAGATGTTGTTTCTCAAATACTACAAAAAAAAAATTCGAAAAAAAAAATTGAAAAAGCAAAAGAAAAGCAATAAAGTTGAGTGAATAAGATCTTAAATGGAAAAAGAATGATGAGACTTTTGGTTCTACTCTTTATGTTTAAATTTTATCTTTAGGTCTTCTTATTTTTTCTTAATATGCACTTATTCCCCATTGATCCTCTATTCCTTTGGGATTTAGCCACTTATTCCATATTTTTCCTACCTTGTCCTTGGCCCCATTACAATCTTAAAAGACCTTTTGATCCTCATGTGCTTGTGTTTATGGGTTGATTGTCAATTTTAGAATCTTGTCAAGTTTATGTGGTGTTGGTTTTCATGGGTGCTTTGAGGGTAAATAGTAGCCTAGACACTTGAGAGATAGAGTGTATATCTTGTGAGGCTTTATCACTTTTCATTCTTGAGCTGATTAACTATTTTTCCATGATTGGGTTGCTTGGATGATTTTCATGAATGTCTTGACTTTTCGGATCTCCTTATGTTAGATGTTAGATGTTACCCATTCCTTTCATTCCTAGATGTTCATTGAGAAATATGTGAATGTTTCTGTTTGTCTCTCTTTGATATCCTTGGATTTTGTTCTTTGTTTCATTTTGCCCAGGAGTGCAAAAGGCTAAGTATGGGGGGGTTTTGATGTGCCATCATTTTCTTCTATTTCTTAAATCCTTTTTGCACCATTTTATTTACTGATTAGTCTTAATTGTCAAATTAATTAGGCAGTTTTATTATTTGGGCTCATTTAGCTAATTTGATGTTTTTAATCTAATTTCAGGAATTATTGAAACATTGGGCTTAATCCGGATTTTGGTTGTGGGCTTGAAGAGGGCAAATAAAGCAGCACTTACCTTAGTTAATTTCTAATTAGGAGATTGCAATTTTATTTTACGTTGTTCAGTGTTTATTTTGTTTTGGGCTAAAATAATGTAATAGGGCCCAGTGACTTTGAGTGACTCTTTTAAATAGCAGCCTTGGGATTCGTGCAAGGCATTCTGTTAGACTATTATTCAGAGCATAAGGTTTAGGGTTTTACGTTTTTCTGTTCTAGTGTTCTTGTTCACGTAATGCAATTTTCTATTTTCTGCTTCTAATTATTGCAATTTCGTTTCTTGTTCCTTCTTATGCTTTCATTTACGTTTCTGCTTCATTTACGTTTTTGCTTTTAGTTTCATTTACATTTTCTGCTCTGATTGAATCTATGGAAGGCTAAGTTTTTTGGTGTTGTTTCCTTCTAAGGACGAAGCTAAACTCTCTTCGAGGTTCTGTTTATAATGTAGCTTCCTGACAGTTTTCCCTTCACCAATTAACCCACATTCGTTAATATTAATTTGTGCACGCTTCGTGTTCGATTAATTGCCTCTGAGCCTAACGTGTGTTCATGCTTAATGGATGAAGGGTTAATTGGTGTATGTGTTGCCTAATCACATATTGACAACCCTAAGTTGGTTTTCTCTAAGTAAATTAAACTAGGGTTGAATTAAGTGGTTAACTATTAGGGACGAATTCTCTATAACCTAGGACAAGAGAGTGGCTTCTGAATCAGAGGAAACAACCCATTTTTAATACTATTAATTTCGTATTCTTGTTCGCTTGTTCTTCATTTCACAAAACAAACACCCCCCCAATCCTTACTGTTACTGCAAGTATATTATGAACATTTGGTTTGTCATTGCTCGTTGGGAAACGACCTAGGATCACTTCCTAGTTACTGCATTTTCATGTTTATTTGATTCGGGTACGACCTCGATTAGTTTGGAATCCCTTTGTTTTTCTTTTGTTAATTGTTGTTCACAAGTCATGGTCTACCTCATGTTTGCTATAAAAAAATTACAAACAATAAGATTTTAAGAAACACAATTTAACTTTGCCTATGTGTTTTCCTATGTATCTACAAATGTTTGTGTTAACAAGAATGAGACGAATGACAGATTAATCAAAACTAATGTTTGAAAATGGAGCAATAAAAAGATTAATTAGTTCAATGAAAGATTCTTTTAATAAAACAATTATAGATGCAATAGAAAAAATATTTAATGTTTCATTGATATTCTATAATGACAATAAAAATGGTTTTTTTTCAAAGTCAAATAAAATGAGACGGAGGAAATATAAATTTAAAGATTTTTTATCATATTGAGATCACCATCCTTTTACATCTTTTAGTGTGTATGCAAAAAATATTTTATTTGAAGAAAAACGTGAAAAAAATACATCGGTACTTGATAAAAAAAATACTAGAGAGAAAATTAATGAAGAAAAGATGAAGAATCTTGTTCGTAAGGGATAAAAAGGAAAAATCAATAAAAGAAAAGTAAAAAAAATAAGAAAGACATTAAAAAATGTGACAAATTCATTGACTAAATCTAAACTAAATGAATCATTCAATACGTACCAAATTAATATATTGCTTATTAAAAAATAAATATAATAATAATAATAATTTGACATTAAACTGTGAAATGATAAATACTTGAAAGAAGTGTTTTGTCAGCTATAGTGATCATTCTTAGCTCGAACATAATTGTCTTCCATCAATGATACTTATGGATTTTATAGCAACAAAAAAATATTTCCCTTAACGTCAAAGTAATAAAAAAAATGAAAGGGTAATAAAAATAATAGAAAAAGAAAATTTAAGGATGAAAAGATGGAGAATCTTTTTCTAAAGGGATAAAAAGGAAAGGTCAATAAAAAGAAAAGGAAAAAAAAACATTAAAAAAATAAGAGAAATGCATTGAAAAATATTAACTAAATAAATCCTTATGCTAAATCTCATTCTTGTCGCTAAATAATATAGTTCTTTGGTACCAACATATTTTATATAAAGGAAAATATCTTAAGTCATTCTATTTCATTCAACAAACATAGTTGCTACTTATTTCAAATTTTTTGTTGAGTTTTCACATGTTCACAAGCTGATTTTTCACAATTTAACATAGTTGGTTAAGTCTTTGATCTATTGACACTTGTAACAACCTTTTGCTTGTCCTAAATTAAGTAGATTTTCCCCTTAGATGTATAGATGGCAGAAACTTAGTGAAGTCACGAACAAGATCACGGTGACCCTCAAAAAGTGTAGCAACCTAGAGAAGTTGAATATATATGACTAAAGTAAATGAAAAGGAAAAGGAAATTAAGAAGAAAAAATTAATATGTTGAAATGAATATACATCGACAACACTTACCTCATGGTATGCATCATAAAGAGTAACCCCAATATTTTTGTACTTAAGAAGTATATTTAGAAATGACTTGTAAACATGATCTTTGTTTTCAAATCGATCCTGCATTAAACAAATTCAATCAGACTTGATGAATTTGTTCAATTTATATTTATACAACAAAACCAATACTCTTTGTGTTGCATAATAAGTGTCGTCTTAGACTTTTTTACTCAGACCAAGAAGAGCCAATAAATAGATGAAAGTGTGTGTGTTTGTGTGTGTGTGTGTATTATAATGTGTTTTCTTTTCTTACATAAACCTACCATAATCAACAAATCCTTCTTTGTAACATCTAATTTTACCATCAAATTTAATTAACTTGTATTAGTTTCATGCATTGCCATGGCATTACCAAACCTAACAACTTTTTATGCCCGACTAAAATCATCCTCAATGTCCCATGTCATATGAGATGCCTAAAATGTAAGAATTTTGTCACCTGAATCTTCTTCAAATATTTCAAAGCATTTCCAAACCCATCCTCACCCTCACCCTCATCTAGAAGTAAGATTTCATATCCCTTTGGCAAAAACTTGTTGAATCCCAAAATCAAATACCCATGGTCTTTAAGAATCTCCTCCAATTTTCTACGACAATCCCAACATCAATTCTGCAAATGACTAAAAGATAATAAATTAATATTTGTTAACAAAATCATGACCCCTCCCCCTCCCCCTCCTATTAAAAACAACAATAGAAGATAGAAAGATGGAAAAATGCACGCGCGCACGTGTCTATATATTATGTGGAGAATTGAAAGGTATATTGTTGTTCAACTTGGTCATACCTATGAAATTTGTAATCTTTCATGACATCCATAAACTTGTCAAACTTTTCTCTGCTTTCGTGAAATGCACATTGTACTTCCTTAATATATTGTAGGGCATCCATTTTAGTAATTTTCTAACCAGATACACTCATTATTTGATATTGAAAAAAAAAATGCCTGAGCAATACAAAAAGAACAAATCAATTAAAATAAAATCTATTAAAAACATATATATGATCACAAGTCACAAAGTCACAAGTCACAAAGTCAATAATTTTTACCAAAACCATGAAAAACTCAATCAATGAACTAAAGATGCAATATTTGTTTCGTAAACTACAAGAATTAAGAATAATAAAACATGATACCAATGTATGAAACAAATTTAAAACAACAAAAATAGATGTACTTAATAGAATTCAAATATCAATAATTTAAAAATTGATCACTGAGGAAGAGCCAAATATCCTAACAAGAATACCAAGAAAAAAATATTCATTAGATCAATGAGGAGTTTGTGGTCAGGAGGATTAAAAAAATGAAGAAATTGTAAACTTCTCAATTTGTAGAGTCTTATATGTTTTGAATATTTATTAAATTAAATTTTATACCAAAAAACTATAAATATAATTAACAACATAAATCAAATACAAAATATATAGGAAGATTATAAATTTTTTCTACATTTGAAAGATTATCAAAAGAGTATAAATTGATATAACATAAATCTTTCTCCTGCTCTTTTTATCTATTTATACATAATGCTAAACATTACATATTAATTTACATAAAATGCAAGAAAATAAAGAAGTATAATTTTTCTCCCTCAAAATATTTTATAAAAGATTCTATCTAATTCTTTTCCTATTCCTACGTTGATTAGTTAAAAAAAACCATTCCTAACACTTTCTTTCCATTCATACCAAATAGTATTGTAGTTAAATTGGCCATATGAAAAGGAGGAGAGAAGCATGAAAAAGAACTAGGAGAATTTGTCAAGGGATATCTTATGATATAAAATATTCCCAAAACTTTTATTTTTAATTGTGCAAATGATATGATGTGGTTCATGTAAATTATCTCATTTAAAGGGATAAGGCTATGTTGTTGTGTTTTCATTGTATACCTAAATAAACTTTTGAGTTTACAAACCAACATGAGTAGGGACAGTAAAAAAAAACACATATAGTACTAATTAATTGACAAGGGTGTATCTTAACCGTTAAACAATTAGATCAAAACTCATTCTTATGGTTTTAAAAACAAGAAAACTACGAGTCCTCCATTTTGCCCAAAACACTACAAACCAAATTGTTATCACGGTAACTCATTCTAATCATTGCAACTTGGCAAACCCACGAGTTGTGAGAAGTTAGAAGGAGAGTCATTATATTGTGCAAAATGAATACCCCACCACCTAAAGTTGCCACACCAAACTCTAGAGAAAAAAATTGCATTCAAAGAACAAGTGCCAAGCATATTTACAGTCAAAACACATCTCACACACAATACTTCATTGTCATTGATGGTATTCCTGTGAGATAAATTCAAAAATCAGGGTATCTTATCTAGTGTTGGTTTCCAGGCAAAAAGCTTGCACACTCAAAGGGACATCTCACCTATATCTTTATTAAAAACTATCATGTACATCTGTCCATTACACAAAAATAACACCATCTAAGCAAACTTAATACTTCTATAGTCATGACCTTTTATCTAAGTAAATTATTATATTTATTTCTCCTAATGATATAGAGATTTCTCCATTCCTATCTCCACAATCAATTTCCCTCCCTCCGGTTTCCTTAACTTAACACCCTGGCTTTTATGGCTACTACAAAGTTGTATAATCTAGTATACTTCCTATATGTGAAAATAAACCACTTCCACCCAAAGGTCTTGACAAAATAAAAGTATCCCCTAACCCCGCAACCCCCACCCACCTTCTAACAAACTCAAATGCCAGATTCTTTCTTCCCTCTCATAGTTACTCTTTGATATACCGTATCACAATTATTGTTGATTTCTCTTCCTTCTGAACCACCATTTTTCCAATAATGCTAAATTAAAATACCCTAATTTTTTTCACCCCAGGTCAATCTTCCTCCTTTTTCCTTACACAATTTCTCTCAAGCTACCCAATGTACTTCCCTAACACCCTTACCATAAAAAATTAAATAAAGATTCAAGTAAAGAGATGATACCTTTTGAGCCTTGAACCAAGAACGAAGGTAGACCAGGAGGAACAATGTGGCCGCTTTGCTACCTATGCAAATGTGATTGCTAATCCACTACTTCAATTTTTTTCTCACTACATCCACTAAAGGTCTTCAAGCAAACCCAACCCTAAGGGATGTTTTGGGGAGTGACGACACTAGGCCCATGACTGACGAAGGGCCCAAAATTAAACCAATAATGTGAAGGAAAAAATAATTTTTTGGCAATAAGTTAATCTTGTTAGCTTTTTAAAATACTTTTCCAATTACTAATTTCAACTTGTCCAAGCATTAACTTTAAAAAAATATTTTTCTCCAAAAATTAATTTTTATTGCATGTAAAATTTTGTGTCTATATGTATTTTTAGTAGGAAAATATTTTATATGTAATAAAATGTAGTATCATTTTTAATGAAATTACGTGTCTCATTTTTTGTGTGTGGGACATATGTTTATATTTTACAATAGACATAAATATATTTTTGATATTTTAAAGTTGGGTCATCTTGTGTTTGGACCCCTAAGTTTAAGTTTCCTGTTTCTTGTCATTCAATTTGAAAAAAAAATGTTATTTTAGTTCCTCCTTATTGATTTTTTTTGCAGCTTGGTTACAAAATTTATGGAAGTTTTTATCTATATGAGAGACGATTTTTTGTTAAAAAATTAATATGTTAAAAAAGTAATTTAGGAAACAACAATATCAATAAAATAAAGTTAAGAGACCAAAAACATATTTAACCTTTTATAGGCCTCTATCTATAATTTCGTCCTGGGTCAACGAAATTGGTCTGATCTCTAGGTAGTCTTTTCTTGAGTTTGTTCATATAAATCAATCATATTATAATAAATTTAATGAATCTTATGTGTTTAAGAAAACCAAAAAGGATTTATATGTAATTAACTTACCTAATATACTTTCAAAAATAAGGAAATCATGGGATTTTAAATGTTCAATAGGATATAATTTTAAAATTATGTATGTGACTCCCTCTACGCCGACATACATATTTATATAATATTATACATGAAAATATGGAATTAATTAAAATTATTTTATTTAATAAATATAAAGGAGCTCACGTGGGTAAAACATTCACATTCACGTTAATCACCAAATAAAGTAACATGTTCAAAATGTTATGCATATAATATAGAAACCCATGTCACAATGTCACATCCTACCGAAGCATTGTGTTCCAGCGTATTCTAGCATGAGATTCTCCATAGCTATTCACCTAACCATCTGCTCTCACTAGCAAAAAGTTCGAGATCATCATAGCATCCAAACACAAACAACACGCAGGGAATGAGTTATCACATTCCTAACTAATAAGGAAAAACAAAATAACATAGATATGCATGTCGTATAAATGAAATACGACTTACTTAAACACATCTCACGTCATTTTACCACTTATCGCGTGACATCACATCTCAACACTACACGTCTAACACATTTTCACATCATTCACGTACTCAGGAATCAAAACACGATATCACTCAACAAATCAATTTCGATTAATACACAAGTTTCATGCAACAAATATACTAAGACTCAATCCTATATGCAGTGTGGTAACATGTTAGTGAAAAACCTCATCAGACGCCTAGGAGTACATGACAAGACATACCACACACTGATAAGTCAAGTTACTCTCATTAGGTAAAATCATAGGGAGATCAGTCAGGGTCACTCTGTTTTGTGAGAATACTCCAACAATATGGGATCAGCATAGACTTCCAGGAACATTCAAACCGGGTGTATTGAACCCCAAAGCCTATACTCCGAAGAGTCTGAGGGCCTTTTCCACCTGATTCAGGTCCAACCAAGAAAACATTTTAGCATGCAAACTTTATCTATGAAGTGTACAAAATACATGACTCCTCAATTGTTATCATAATAATTTAAACTCGTCGCACCTCAAAGTGATTAAAGTTGTCGAGTTCCCAACGTGGATTTCATCATAATACTCGTCGCGCATTAACTTGTCGTCCTTAAAGGGTCTTACAATTGAGTGATTGTATGGTTCATAGCTCATAACTCAATACACATAACATCTCAATACATATGTGTGATCTCACAATTTAACACATACTAAACTTGTCACTTACACATAGTTCATCAGACTTCCATAATCCCAAGACAACATATTATCACCCCTCATGCATTATATATATGTCACACAACTATAATATTAATATCTTATGTTCATATGATTAAACCCTTCAAACAATTTCACATAATCATATCGAAATCAAAGGAATCAAAATCATAGGTAAAAAATATGAAAACACCAAGAGCACTCAATTTTATCAACCAATTCGCATCAAGGCATCAATTGGCCCGTCAGACACAAAAATCTCATAATTATATTCGTAAAGGTAGAATTACAATATAGTTATTATCCCAAAATAAATTCCAATTTGATCCTTTAAGGATCCCTACACATGTTCATTTTAACCCAATTGTGATAAACTCATCCCTTACCTCTAAGCAGGCTCACGCGAAAAGTGTGGTAGTGATACAAGCATCTCTAGTGGTTCTCTAAGATTCCTGAAGTTTTTCCTCTCGTTGCTCTACTAGGGTTTCCAAGCATTAGAGAGAAGGAGAAGGGATTCAAGCTTCCATTTCATTGTTTCCATGTGAGGGATATTTCTCAACCACAAACATTATTTAACACACCCAACGATGGGGATGTACTGAAGTGAGTTGCAAACCTGGTGTTCAAATTTCATCATGATCCAACGGTTAAAGTGTCCGGGATCATAATTTTACAGTTAGATTTGGGTGTTTGTGAAAAAAAAAAGATATGTGCGAGGTACATTTCTCTCACCGCAAACATTATTTAACAAATCTCAATGGTGGGAATGTGAGAAAATGAGTTTCTAACCTGTTGTCCAAATTTCACAATGATCAAACAGTTAACGAGTCTTGGATCATAGTTTTACTAGGACAGGTTTGAGTGTACGTGGGAAAAAGACAAAGTTTTGGGACAACGGGAAAAGAAAATGAATTTGAGAGGAAAAGAAAACGTAGAAACCTATAATAAATATAATATTGAGCTAATATATCTTTATTTATAACTAGGATATTTTCAGTCTATTATTTACTCTATATTTTATTTTATTTTATTATTTTATAAAAAGAAACTTTATTTTACACCTTATCAAATGAATAAATAAAATCTCCTTTTTATTTCTTAAGAACATATATTTATTTTATTTACCTTAAAACCATTATTTTAATAAATAAAACTATTTCTTCTTATTTATTTAACTAAAAAAAATTCATTATTTTCCTAAAATCTATTGATTTTAAAATAAAGTCATTTTTAATTTCTGTTATAAAAGATGGGATGTTCCAATGTAAATCCTGACTTTTTTACATGCACTTTTGTTCATGTTTTTTTTTTTTTTTTTTGTGTTTCTATACTATAAGTACAATCTATCTACAAGCTTTGTTAGTTTCCACCAAAGAACTAAGCTAGCCAAGTTTTGAGTAGTCTCTCTTTTCAATCATGTTCTTGTATATGCAAAACTCGAATATGAGATGCTGGTTAATGGATCTAAACTCCGTTTCACTTGAACCAACATAATGTTGGTTGAGATTCATGGTTTGAATTTATTTCTAGAATGAAAAATTTAAAAAGAATTTAAAACATCTATTAATTAAGATATTAAATTTTATTGAAAAAATTAAACAAGTTTAGGTATACATGAATAATATCTAGAATATTAATAATTGTTTCTATTATTGTACATTTATAATAAATAGTCAGAGACATGTCCAAAAAAATGTTTTTGATGAAAAATAATACTACTCATTAAATCCAATAATAAAATATTAATTAACTTTAAGAAAAATAGTTGATAACTATCAAATTTTTAAATAAAAATATTAATAAATAATGTAATTTATCAAAATATTTTAAATTTAATCAGTGGTAAGTTTTTTAAATAGGCCAACAAATTTTGTTGTTCATTCTCTCCCAAGGGGGTCAATCTTTTATGCTTGCTAGCTCTCAAATCTTTGATCAAGTCATTCTATTCCCTCTATGTAATTCTCCACTTTTTTTGCATGAAATGACATAAATATATTTCCATAAAAAAATAGTTTGGTACTTCTAAATTAAGTTTTTTCTTAATTTTATTTCCTTAAAAATTTGTTTTGATTTTTCCTTATCAGATAATATTTTTAATTTACAATAAACCAATATTTTTATATTTTTTATATAGTACCTTTAATTTTGCTTTTGTTTTAATCCATATTGTCAACTAATAATATTAATGATTGATATAACAATGACATTTATAAGCCATTAACTAGTCACGCATCACCACAACAAATGAGATTTTTTGTTAATTTTGATTTTAAATCTCTCATAAAGTAGTTTGGCATCATCAACAGTTTTGAACAAATGAAGAATTAAAAAGATAACTTGCCAAATAAAATTACACATGTCAAACTAATTGATGACATAACAAAACATTAAAAGACTATAATAAAAAAACATCATATTTTATAAATTCTTAAAAATTATTTAATTCAATAAAATATCATTACACACAACTGACATTTATAATAGATAAATAATCATAATATATTATATTATAATTAAAATTCACAATTGATAAATAGTTTTGAACATATAAATTATATTTTAGATTTACGATAAACAATAAATGTATATTATGAAACAATGTTATTTTTAACTATCAGTAATTTATTTTAAAAAATATTAACATTCAGTGTCGAAATAAATATGAAAATGATAGATCGAAAGAGATAAAAAGGTTAAGAAAAATCTATAAAAACATTGAAATTAAAGAAAAAAATTCTTAAAAATACCGTTGTTGATGAATAACCCATAAGAATGATCTCATTAAAAATAATTTTTATAATTAATTTATAAAGGTGATAGAGGAACATAAAGTTATTTATATTGTAAGTCACAATTATTAGGTTATTGATAATTTTTTTTCTAAAGCTAAGACTTAATTCTTCATTGTTTGGCATCTACATTTTACTAAATGAGTGATTTTAGTACATGTTATTGAAATTCAACCGAACACTTAATTTAATATTAAATTCCTAATTGCGTTAAGTAACACGGATTTCATTCAAACACATATTTTGTTTGGCCTAGCCAAATAGAGATGACGAGGTTTGAATTCACTATCTTATACCGCTTTGTTTGTGGGGGCAACTATGTTATTGGTATGAAGGATCTGTAGATCTTATCAATGACAAGACTTTGTCATTTTTTTTATCCATAAAACTCGAATACGAGATAATATTTAAGAGGATCGAGTCGAGTTCCACTCGAACCTACAACTTATTGGCATTATCCTATGCTATAACACCATGAATAAATTGATATGTGTGTGTATACATAGTTCCCCACACATTTAGGTATATACAATATATTTTTTAAACATACATAAAATAATTTATTGGTTCTAATGCATGGTGTTAAATCTAGCATAGGATAACACAATGAACCAAGGTTCAAATCTCGCAAAGAGAGATGCCCAAATTTAATTTATAAAATCATGTTAGCTCATTCATGTTGGGAGAGGTGATTGATTCTACCCCAACCTAGATTGTCTCCATAGGAACAACATACATGTAGGAGACCAATCAAAGATAAAAAGTAGTTGTTTGAGATAATTGAGAAACGAAATTATGAACTAGCTAGTTGTAAAATAAAATTAATTTGGAATTTGAATTAAAACATATATTTCATAAAATTAAAAATTAAATGTTCAAAAAATAAGATTGGAATAAAACATATGCATGTGGCTTTATGAGAGTTCTCAAAATACTCTAGCTCAATAATAGCTCCTTAAAATTATTTTATTCATGAATTAAGATTATAAATTATAATATAACGATATATTATCTTAAATATTGAATTCGATCGGATCATTACATTAATTGATGTCCTCATATGAGTTTTCAGGTTTCACATATTTATAAGAGTATAGTTCGTGTCCATATGCTTTGGCTAATAATGGAGTCAATTGTAGAATAGATATCACTTGGTGAGAATCTATTCCTTCCTTCACTTATTAGGCTTCCTTTTTTTTCTGCAAAAGGTGTGGAATCCCTTTGTTTTGCTTTTGTTAATTGTTGTTCACAAGTCTTGGTCTACCTCATGTTTGCTAAAAAAAAATTACAAACAATAAGATTGTAAGAAACGCAATTTAACTCTGCCTATGTGTTTTCCTATGTATCTACAAATGTTTGTGTTAACAAGAATGAGAGGACAGATTAATCAAAACTATTGTTTGAAAATGGAGCAATAAAAAGATTAATTAGTTCAATGAAATATTTTTTTAATAAAACAATAATGATGCAATAGAAAAAATATTTAATGTTTCGTTGATATTCTATAATGACTATACAAATGGAATTTTTTTTTGAAAGTCAAATAAAATGAGATGGAGGAAATATAAATTTAAAGTTTTTTTTTTATCAAATTGAGAACACCATCCTTTTACATCTTTTAGTGTGAATGCAAAAAATATTTTATTTGAAGAAAAAAGTGAAAAAAAAAATACATTGGTACTTGATAAAAAAAATACTAGAGAGAAAATTAATGAAGAAAAGATGAAGAATCTTGTTCGTAAGGGATAAAAAGGAAAAATCAATAAAAGAAAAGTAAAAAATAAGAAGGACTTTAAAAAATGTGAGAAATTCATTGCAAAATCTAAACTAAATGAATCATTCAATACATACCAAATTAATATATTGCTTATTAAGAAATGAATATAATAATAATAATAATTTGACATTAAAATGTGAAGTGATAAATACTTGAAAGAAGTGTTTTGTCAGCTATAGTGATCATTCTTAGCTCGAACATAATTGTTTTCTGTAAATGATACTTATGGATTTTATAGCAACAAAAAAATATTTCCCTTAACGTCAACGTAGTAAAAAATGAAAGGGTAATAAAAATAATAGAAAAAGAAAATTTAAGGATGAAAAAATGGAGAATCTTTTTCATAAGGGATAAAAAGGAAAGGTCAATAAAAATAAAAGGAAAAAAATAGACATTAAAAAAAATAAGAGAAATGCATTGAAAAATATTAACTAAATAAATCCTTATGCTAAATCTCATTCTTGTCGCTAAATAATATAGTTCTTTGGTACCAACATATTTTATATAAAGGAAAATATCTTAAGTCATTTTATTTCATTCAATAAACATAGTTGCTACTTATGTCAAATTTGTTCTTGAGTTTTCACATGTTCACAAGCTGATTTTTCACAATTTAACATAGTTGGTTAAGTCTTTAATCTATTGACACTTGTAACAACCTTTTGCTTGTCCTATATTAAGTAGATTTTCCCCTTAGATGTACAGATGGCAGAAACTTAGTGAAGTCATGAACAAGATCACGGTGACCCTCAAAAAGTGTAACAGCCTAGAGAAGTTGAATATATATGACTAAAGCAAATGAAAATGAAAAGGAAATTAAGAAGAAAAAATTAATATGTTGAAATGAATACACATCGACAACACTTACCTCATGGTATGTATCATAAAGAGTGACTCCATTATTTTTGTACTTAAGAAGTATATTTAGAAATGACTTGTAAACATGATCTTTGTTTTCAAATCGATCCTGCATTAAACGAAACCAATCAGACTTGATGAAGTTGTTCAATTTATATTTATACAACAAAACCAATACTCTCTTTGTTGCATAATAAGTGTCGTCTTAGACTTTTTTACTCAGACCAAGAAGAGCCAATAAATAGATGAAAGTGTGTGTGTGTATTATAATGTGGTTTCTTTTCTTACATAAACCTACCATATTCAACAAATCCTTCTTTGTAACATCTAATTTTACCATCAAATTTAACTAACTTGTATTTGTTTCATACATTGCCATGGCATTATCAAACCTAACAACTTTTTATGGCCGACTAAAATCATCCCCAATGTCCCATGTCATATGAGATGCCTAAAATTTAATAATTTTTTCACCTGAATCTTCTTCAAATATTTTGAAACATTTCCAAACCCATCCTCACCCTCATCTAGAAGTAAGATTTTATATCCCTTTGACAAAAACTTGTTGAACCCCAAAATCAAATCCCCATGGTCTTTAAGAATCTCCTCTACTTTTTCTACGACAATCCCAACATCAATTCTGCAAATGACTAAAAGATAATAAATTAATATTTGTTAACAAAATCATGACCCCTCCCCCTCCTATTAAAAACAACAATAGAAGATAGAAAGATGGAAAAATGCAGGCGCGCACGTGTGTGTATATATTATGTGGAGAATTGAAAGATAGATTGTTGTTCAACTTGTTCATACCTATGAAATTTGTAATCTTTCATGACATCCATAAACTTGTCAAACTTTTCTCTGCTGTCGTGAAATGCACATTGTACTTCCTTAATGTATTGTAGGGCATCCATTTTAGTAATTTTTTGACCAGATACACTCATTATTTGATATTGAAAAAAATGCCTGAGCATTACAAAAAGAACCAACCAGTTAAAATAAAATATATTCGAAACATTTATATATATATATATATATATATATATATATATATATATATATATATATGATCACAAGTCACAAAGTCAATAATTTTAACCAAAACCATGAAAAACTCAATCATTGAACTAAAGATGCAATATTTGATTTGTTAACTAGAAGAATTAAGAATAATAAAACCATGATAGCAATGTATGAAACAAATTTAAAACAACAAAAATAGATGTACTTAATAGAATTCAAATATCAATAATTTAAAAATATCACTGAGGAAGAGCCAAATATCCTAACAAGAATACCAAGAAAAAAAATATTCCTTAGATCAATGAGGAGTTTGAGGTCGGGAGGATTAAAAAAAATGAAGAAATTGTAAACTTCTCAATTTGTAGAGTCTTATATGTTTTGAATATTTATTAAATTAAATTTTATACCAAAAAACTATAAATATAATTAACAACATAAATCAAATACAAAATATATAGGAAGATTATAAATTTTTTCTACATTTGAAAGATTATCAAAAGAGTATAAATTGATATAACATCAATCTTTCTCCTGCTCTTTCTATCTATTTATACATAATGGTAAACATTACATATTAATTTACAAAACATGCAAGAAAATAAAGAAGTATAATTTTTTCTCCCTCAAAATATTTTATAAAAGATTCTATCTATTTCTTTTCCTATTCCTACGTTGATTACTTAAAAAAAAAACCATTCCAAACACTTTCTATCCATTCATACCAAATTGTATTGTAGTTAAATTGGCCATATGAAAAGGAGGAGAGAAACATGAAAAAGAACTTGGAGAATTTGTCAAGGGATATCTCATGAAGTTAGAAGGAGAGTCAATATATTGTGCAAAATGAATACC